>NW_027280371.1:0-57745 GCF_046629955.1 Centroberyx affinis
GTAATGAATGTGATTTAAAATTCAGCAAAGTACAATACTTTAGTAAAAACACACTTAAGTAAAAGTAAAATTGCTGATTTCAAAAAATACTCTACAATGAATTACAACTACTATTAAACAAAAAAGCTACTCAATTACAGTAACAGGAGTAACTATATTTATTATTTATTAAATATAGTTTAATATTTAATAAGTAAGGGCATGAACTTTAAGAGCGATAGCCTTTTCATGAAGAAATCCTTGAACATTCAGTGCTTTGTCTCTTTAACATACTTCTATACAAGAAACAATAAAACTGATCATTCATTATAGCCTCACTGTGATTCTTTGTCAACTTCTTCATAATGCAGTGGGTTTTCTATGTCAAAACATTTTTTCTAGTTGGACTCCTGTGCAGCTTGTGTAGGGGAACTGTACAGCGAAGATGGTGCGAACTTCTCTGTTCTTGCTTCTGCTCAGCGCCTCGGCCTGCTGGGGTTTTGGCTTTAAGGGCTGCGCTCAGAACTACCCAGACGGGGAAACCATGTGGTGCTTCAACAATAACATCGCCAACCTCTCTGAAGTCACTAACATGCTCCCAGAAAACACAACGGCAGTCAACCTGTGCAAGAACAGGATCAGGGCCATCCCCTCTGGATGCTTCAAGCGCTTGCTCAAGCTCGCAGACCTGAACCTGAGCCAGAACCAGCTGGTCTCTCTGAGAGGAGGAGAATTCAGAGGACTGAAGCGCCTGGATCGTCTCAACCTGACCTGCAACAACATCTCACACATCCACCCCGATGCCTTCGATGAACTCACCAGCCTACGAATCCTCCTTTTAACCCATAACCAAATTGTCAGAATCTTGCCAGGTTTTTTTAGTTTCCTCCCTGGGATTCAAGAAGTGGATCTGTCTCTGAACAGGCTGAAGACTTTCAGCTGTGGAAAGTGTGGTGTCTCCTCCACTCTTAAGCGGCTATATCTTTTAGCTAACAACATCCAGAGGTTAAACGTGAGCGGTTTCCCTGCTCTTGAGTACATCAAGCTGTCCAACAACTCAGAGCTGGAGCTCCAGGCCGATGTCTTTGCCTACAACCCCAGGCTGAAGAGTCTGCTTCTGAAGGGGACTAAAGCTGAGGTGCTGGCAGGACTCTCTATGGAGACCAAGAGGAATCTTTCTTGGGTGACGTTTTCTGTGTTTGTGGAGAAATCCTCTTTCACCATCTGCGGATTGCTGAAAGGAATGGACCAGCTTGAGAGAGTGGAGGTACATGTAATTGTTATGCAGCATTTCTTTCCTCATTATTATACAACATCCATTTATAGTTCTTATAATGAGTGCTTTAACTCTGCTATGAGTATCAGTTTTAAATGAATCTAATGTGACTTTAATAACTTGATTCAGGTTGACCTAAGAGGATCCAGGTTTCCGCAGCATAACTCCAGTCTCCTGGACTGTGCCACTCCAAAAATGGTCGTTATTGAGAATGCTAACCTGGGGAATGTTGCCCAGTTGACGGTGGCCACGGGGAACACCAGCAGACTTGATCTCAACAACTGTGGGTTGAAGGAGATATCTCAAACTACATTTGATGGCTACAAAGGCCTGAAAACGCTACAGCTGAATGGAAACAAGCTAGTCATTCGCCCGGATACATTCAGAGACCTGATCCACCTCGACTTTTTAGCTTTTGACCGGAGCAAAATACGCGAACTGGACCCTAACTGGTTTGTCCCTCTGAAGAAGCTGACTCGCCTGTCTATCCTGAAAAATGAAATCACTGAGCTCACACCGAAGATATTCAGTGCCCTCACCCACCTTCAGCAGCTATACTTGCAGTTCAATCTGCTAAAATACATCACTAACCAGCCCTTCAGTAAACTGTGGAGGTTAGTGAAGCTCAACCTCAGTTTGAACATTATCGATTTCATTGAAGAGGGCTCCTTCCAAGACCTCAGAGAACTCAGGTATTTAGTATTATTTACTCCTTCCAAGACCTCAGAGAACTCAGGTATTTAGTATTATTTACTCTGCTTGTGCATGTGTGTGCTTGTACATTCATCCAACTGTCCTCTCTGTCCATCCAATTATATATATATATATATATATATATATACTGTACATCCATCCATCCATCCATCCATCCATCCACTAGATACCTGGACCTAAGTGGGAACCGCATAAAGAGGCTGACACCCTCCATTCTGTCAGGCCTAGTGAGTTTGAGCGCGCTCATTCTGTACAACAACCGCCTCTATTTTAAGCTGTATGAAACTCCTTTCATCAACCTGACTTCTCTGAAGGTATAACCAGCTTCTGATAATCGTTATGCACTTCATGATTGGCAATAGAAATGTAATGCATTGCAAGTATAATTCTATTTGTCTGTCTGTCTATCCGTTTAACCACATGTTCACTTTGGAGGTATTGGAGTTGAACTACCAGGGTCCCGGTGGCCGTGGTATTGGGTATATTGGACCGCATTTCTTTGAGGGTCAGCGGCGACTTGTCAGTCTTGCCATCGGACACAGCATCAGGGGTGACTTCCATCCTGAAGCCTTCGTTCCTCTGGTCAATCTGACGGCTCTGTACATAGCTGGCATGGTTATGAGCAAGACCAATCTGACTGCAGTGCTCTTGCCTCTCAAAGGGCTGAAGAAGCTGACTCTTTACAGGGCCGACCTGGACGCTCTGCCTGCTAACCTGCTGCCCCCAGGGAATTCACTGGAGATCCTGAAGGTCCAGTCTAACCACCTCCACACTATGGACAAGCCACTGTTGGAAGCTTTGCCAAGGTACAGAGGCCACTGAAATATCTAAAGCAAGCAGTTCTCAAAGGAGAATCGGTTACCAACAGAATTGGTCATTCAGGACCCCAACAAATACCTTCTCAGTAGTTTGATTTGGGTCTGAAACCAGATTGTAGCTTCTCATATAGGCTTACACCATTAGAAGCGGTTAATGCCACAGTCGAAGGCCTGTTCTTTTGATCAATGGGAACAACAGTGGCCTGGGGGCTTGGTACTCTACAGCGATTTTATAAAATATAGTTTAAAAATACCACTGAGGTGACCAGCACATGTCTTAGGTACCTCCCTAAGTACATAATATGGATCTGGGCCCTCAAAAAACTCAAATTCCTGTACAGTGAAGTCTGTTTCAGGACCAGTTGTCATCATGTTGAAAATCAGGACGCAAATAAAAACTATCCAGTTCATTGTCTGGTTGTGTGTTAAAACCGTGCAGGCTCACCATCCCACTGTTTTTCTGGTTATGTGACCCTGTCATCAGGTTGTTGCTAAGATGAGCCTCTATCATCTCTTGATATTTATTCTTGCCTTCTTAATTTCTGACTTTACTTAGGATTTAATTTAAGCAAATCAATAACCTTTGTGTTTGTTTCCAGATTGCGTGTCTTGGACATCAGCGACAACCCATTTGCCTGCACCTGTGAAAACGCCTGGTTCAAGACCTGGGCCGTCCATAACACTCATACACAGGTAGTAGGAGCTACAGACATTGTTACATATGTCGAGAATTACTTAATTCCAAAAAATGCATGTAACATTTCAACGTTTCGGTCTATAAGAGGAAGGTCTTATAGACCGAAACGTTGTATGCATTGTTTGCAATAAAGTAAGTTTAATCAGTGTACAGGACTTGTTTTCCTATTGGTCTAAGGCTGGCTCCATTAGTCCATTTGCACCTGTCTCCAAGACTTTTAGCCTAGTGTGTGGTAGCTTTTCTTCTCAAATGATAAATTTCTGTCAAGTTTTACGCCTAGTGGAAAACCCGATGGCAGTTTAATTCATTTCGTTCCCTCCAGGTGTCCTACCTGTACGACCTCCGCTGTGACAACAACAGGAGGTCGCCCTACCTGTGGCAGTTTGATGATAAGGCCTGCTCTTATGACCAGATGTCCTACACTCTCTTCATTGCCAGCTCTGTGATAGACGTGCTGTTTGTATGTGTGTGTCTGGCCTGGCACACACAGGGCCCCACCCTGCGCTACCTGGGGCTCGTCCTCAGGGCAAAACTCAGAGGACGGAGGGGGGTGCAGGGGGCCAACTTCCGGTATGACGCCTTCATCTCCTACAGCTCCAGGGACGAGGCCTGGGTGACGGGACAACTGCTGCCCCGGCTGGAGAGGCCGGCTGCCGGCGGGCCGAGGTTCAGGCTGTGCCTCCACCACCGAGACTTCCGCCCCGGCAGCGCTGTTCTGGAGAACATCGAGGCAGCCATCTACAGCTCCCGCCACACCATCTGTGTGGTGACACGTCACTTCCTGCGGAGTGAGTGGTGCACATTGGAGTTCCAGCTGGCCAGTCTGAGGCTTCTGTGTGACGGCAGTGATGTCCTGCTGCTGGTGTTCCTGGAGGAGATACCAGAGCACTGCCTCTCTCCATACACACGCCTGCGCAAGATCGTACGCAAGAAGACCTACCTCCTCTGGCCTGGAAACACACAGGAGCAGGAAGCTTTCTGGGTCAGACTGGTAGATGCTTTGAGAGAAAATGAGGAGGAAGAGGAGGAGGAGGAAGGAGGAAGAGTGGATGAGCTGGCTAGGCTAATTGACTAGACTTAAAGCTATTTCAATATGAAGAAGTTTGACATGAGAGATTAAATATGCCTTGGCTTTTTTAAGTGAGGCAGCCAGCTAAGATAGAGCTTTAGTTTAGGAGCTGTCTATGGACAAAACGAAATTGTTATATTATATTCTTTGCAAATATGGAAAAACATAAATTATTAAGCTGTGTGTCAGAGATCTTAATCAAGAAAACTGAATTTGAAAATTAAGTTAAATTCAATACCATTCAGTTTCAAGCAATTGCGTCCCATTTCGTCCCATAAAAGATGTCACTTGGCCCCAGCATGTATTACAGAGCTTTCAACTCCCTGTCTAGAGTAATCTGTAGTCTTCGACCTTTAGACAAAACTCTTCACTCTTCCTGTTCTACATTAAAGACAAAAGTTGATTTTACATTTGCAATCTGGGCCACTAAACCTATAGGTCTCAACCTGCCTAAAATAGACTTAGCAATATCTGCAAAACAGATGTCTTCTTTAAAAACACAACTGAAAACAGATTTTTATAAACTTGCAATAAACTGAAACTTGCTTTTGTACTCATGATTTAATGGCATTGTCTTGGTTTTTATCAGTTAGGCTATGTTAATGGAATCTGCAGTGTAAGAATGCCTTTTGTTCTAGCCAACTGTTGATATATTTGTTCTGTTCCTTTTTTTTTTTTGCTGCTCTTTGTAACTCTGTTAAGAAAAGTTCTTTAAGAGAAGTTGTTTTTTTTTAAATATAGAACTATCATTATCATTAACTGGGGACAAAGTTTTATGTCTCCATCTGCTGCTCAAGTCTGTTACTGCCAACTCACTCCAATACCAAGTTGATTGTCACTGAATAGTGAGCATAGTGATTATTGGTATTACTTATTTTATAGTCAGTTTGTTTTGAGACAATAATACATTTTGTTACTTTAATTAGTTGTTAGTAAAGCAAAGAAGGATGGCTGCTGTTCCACTGAGTTGGAATAAAGGAGCAGTGTCCCTCTACAGTGCACTGTGGCAAAAACAACTACCACGATTAACTACTTTCTAATGCAGCATAAACATCATTAAACTCCTTCATGGTATTAAATTGTGTCATTTCTCATCACAGATGTCTACTGCAATGTATCAGGGATTTCCATAATTTAAGGACACCAGAGTTTGAGATTCAGAAACAGATTCAGAAGATTCAGAAACACTTCATTTATTTGACGTTATACATTCAAATGAAAATAAAAAATATTCATATATATATTTAATATAGAGCTAGTAAGCAAGGTACAAGTTTAAAACAAAACACAGGAGTTTTCCGTGTGGCATATATACAAAGCGTGATTTGAATACTATACAGTGTGTATCCATAGCTGCACAGGTTTCATGGATGTGTATATTCTTCACTCAGTTGAGGCACAAAGACTATTTCAAAGACAGATTTCAGTGAGAGGTCAGGGATTGGGCCAAGTGCTTCAAGACCGCCGCTTACAGTAAAACATTTCAATCTCAACACCTAAACAGTAGGACTTGCAAAGCAAAGCTTATTAATGTTAAGAGTTCCACAAAAGCATAAAGTAGGAAAATGAGGCAAAGTGATCATTCTGCAATTCAAATTACCATACAGTCATGCAAAGTCCTAAATAGTGTCAATTTTTTTGAGATGAAATTCTCACACCAAACTCAAAACTGAGCAAACTTAAATTCATGTTGTAAGAGATTAAAAATAAAAAAAAACCTCAGTATCACTAACAAGTCACGGTTGTTTACCATATTTGACAGAAGTCATGATGTTTGGTTGCACTGCAATAATAGTTGACTTGAAGTCACTACACCAATTTGAGACAAATAAAAGAAACAGCTTCCTCAAGTAGTCAAGTGATAAGTGCAACCCCCCCCCTCTGTACCCCTTCACACACAGACACTCATAATTTTATAAATCTCTCATACATCAATCAGCAATATAAGCATCACATTTTTTTCCACTATCAATCAAACCATAGGTATAGTACAGCAGATGCCCCAACAATCAATGGCAAACCATACTCTTCCACATATCCAGTAGTTATGTACAACACAACTGGTGCAACATAAAACACATAAAAAAAAAATTAGATATAGAAATTGTAACCAAAACAATAAAATACAGCAGATATTTAATTAATTCATATTGGGAAATATATATTATTCATACCGTGTATTGCTGTCTGTTTTGGCATTTTGGTGGATCAATAAAAAAATAAAATGCTGTCACTTATCCCTCTCAAAGGTAACACAGCTTAAGCTTGACACTTATCCACCTTGGACAGATTCCATATTAAGGTTATTAAAGAAAACTTACACAGGATTGATTCAGTTATGTAAACTAAAATGAAGAGACTTTTTTCCAAGAATACAAAAAAAAAAGTGACAACTTTTCATTACGAACAGAGAAGCAGCCAGTCCAGGTTTAGAATAGATACTGATAGATTTTGTCCATTTGCTGTAAGAGTCTCCGCCTGATGGTGGCATGGCCTTAACAATCTGACCAACAACCAAGGCTAGCAAAGAGAAAAGAAACTTCAGATTCTCAATATTCAAATCTTTCTGGAATCCTTTGCCTCAAATAGCTTCATGCGCTCCTGCACAGTTAGTCCCTCTTTTAGGCTCTAGAAGAGAGAGAGAAAAGAAATGTTATTGATATTTAACTTATAATAAGGGCTCATGTGGGCAGAGAAGAACATTCAGAAAATGAACCAGGAAATTTGTCAATTGCAAATCCCAGACAATTTTCTGCTTTTGAAGACATATTTTAACCTTCCTCATTGCAGGTCTCAACTTAAGATGTGCAGGAAAAAAGTGTTATTGTTGGAACAAAGTCGTGCAAATTGCCACACCAGAGATAACTGCAAACAACCATGATGTGCATACAGTATTTCTGGAGGACAAATACCTTCCACCATTGAAGACACAAAAGACTGACAAACTGACCAAAGACAAACACACTTCACAGAAAAGGTTATTTCACATCAATAGAGCATCACAAAGTTAGAACTTCTGAGATGTTTCGCATAAAAAAAGACAGCTGTCATTTCTGTATATCATGCATGCTGAGACAGCTCATCGATTCACTCGTTGGGTAAGACTGATATTCCCCAGCTATCACTGCAGAGGTAAACAGTGGTGGCTGCAGCGAAATCTCATTAAGTGTCACTAGAACTAAGGGTGACTGTTCCAGTAAGTTTACAGTATATTGCGAATACATATCATTGGCTGTTGCAGAGATTTTTAAGTGTACAGTTTTTCAGGGAGGAATGTACCCAGGTGGGCTTTCGCAGGACAGTTTATTTTTTAGGCATTGTCTGCCAACCTGATTTGCTAATGACCGCAACTGTGATATTTTTTGGACATGTGGGACACTACAATCAACTCTTGGTGGTGGTGCAGGTTGGGGTAGAGGGGAGATCATGCGAGGTGGGGAAGGGCATGCTTGCTCTAGGGTCATGCTATACCTACAGCACATCTTGGGGCAGGGGGGGAATCACCCCACAATGGGAGTGTCAGCTATCCCATGAGACCTGTTCAGTGACAGACTGATGGACAAAAAAGACATATGACAAACTTACAAGACAAACAACTTACAAAATCACTTCCTAACCTATTTTAAAACAGCAAAATTGGAAGCCTTCCAAAAAAGCAACAAAGATACATGGAGAAACAACCTTGATGCAACTCGAAATATTTTGCGGATTTTGGGAAGTGGCTTATAGAGGCGAGCACATTGCCAGACTAACAATTAACAAGAATGAAGTCAAGTCTGCACACTGAAAGCTCAACACATCACCTCACTTTGTGCAAACAAACAGCAATGGTAGACTTAAGAATGTGTGGATTTTACTGCATTCATATGTTTTGGATTTGAGACAATGTGTCAGTATTTGGGAAAGAAAAACAGGTAAAATTTGTCCAACCAGTCTCTCACCTTCGACCTTATACCTCTTGTTTGCTTGGCGATCGTTGATCGTTCTTTTTTCAAGAAGTCTGGATTACTTTTTGATTTCATGATATCTAAAAAAAATAGAAAATTAACATATTAATGGAATATTACTTTTGGGCAAAATGACAATAACTTAAAGTAACACCATAATCACCATAATAACCACCATCACCACCATAATAAGTAACCGTAATCACCATGTTGACACAAGATATTAAAAGTATTTAGTTTTTCGAAACTATAAAAATTAAATTGAGTTTTCCTAATAGGAAACTCAAAATGTCATAGTTTTGTATTAACCATATCCAGGTGTGACGGCTCCATCTACAGTCCTCTCCCCAAGTGCTTCTGTGGCAACGAGCAGTTTCTCCTTCAGTTTGCTGATGTCGCAGTCTGCCTTTGCTTTCACAATGCTGAGCTCTGTGTAGATGTCCTTATATTTGTCTGTGGCATATTTCTTATCCTGATGAGAAGAGAAATCAGTGAAAAGGCAACTCAAATTTTGGTATTTTGATAAGAGAACCTGAAAATGTGGCTTGAAAGGATGATGTCTATTTCCAATACCCTTAAAGCAGACTGCAGTTCATCTTTCAAAGAGTGGATTTCCTGTTTAAGATATTGGATCTCTGACTCTTTAATTCGTAGCAACACCTAAAAATGGAGAGGAAAAGATCAGATTATACAGCAAAACCTTGATGTATATGGGTTGTGTGTGGGATGTGTGTGTGTGTGTGTGTGTCTGTGTGTGTGTGTGTGTGTGTACACATACCTCTAGTTCGTAGACATCCTTGCCCTGGGTAAGCGGTGACAATGCGGTTTCACCACTGAAGCAGGAGCGCATTCGAGTGATCTCTGCACTCAGTCGGTTATTTAATTCCTGTGGGGCACAAAGATGTCAATTTTTGTCTGTAGAAAGGAAGGTGTTTGTGTGTGTGTGTGTGTGTGTGTGTGTATGTGTTTTTAACCTGGTTGTGTGCGTTGAGCTCCTGGTTCTCCCTTTGACACTGCCTGAGGGCCTGCCTCTCGGCCTCCAGCGCCTGGGCCAGGTGAGCGTTCTCCAGGCATTTCTGGGAATACTGCTCTGACAAAACCTCCAGCTCCCTCTGGATGGACTGCAGCTCCTCCCTGGACAGTTGGATCAACATGATATCAATTCCCATTTCATGTCACATTACCAAATATATTACAGCTTTTACCCAGCCCAGAAGAGAGTGGACCCTTTCATGTCACAGTGACCGTTTCCTAAAAGCCAGTTAACAACATTCCAAGTATAGGGTGCTCCAGTTACTCGACCTCATACAACCTTATGGATGGGGCAAGCTCATGCACCGATCAGAAGACCTAGATTTAGTTTCTGCTATGAGTCCAGTTGTCAAGAAAGAATTGGTGGATGGATAAAATCAAAACTATCCAAAAATACACAGTTCGCACAACTCCATACCTTCACAATCTTGAATAATGATGAAAATTCCATGCTCCATTTCTACAAGACCATTGCTCATGTTTTTTTACATTTGCCCTACTGCAACTGAAAGCTACCCTGCTTCTCATTCACACAGATAAACACAGTCCAGTGGTGTAGAAAGTTATGTTCTTGTCAGAAAACATACTCATATTGTAAGCGAAGCTCATCAATGTCAGAGTTCAGTCCACTCAGTTGGGAGCGGTGGGTCTTCTCCAGTTCCTCCTTGTGTGCATTCTTCATAGCTTCAATAGCTGGATTAAAGACAGATCACACATGATTATGTCAATCTTGTTTAAAAGATATTATATCAATTACAGTTGATAATACAGTAGGTTTCTTACCAGCAATTGTGGCGGCAGTTTCCTCAGCCAACAGTCTCTCTCTTTCTTCCATGAGTTTAGAGACCTCCCTCTGGTGCTGCCTCTGGATGTCCTCTATGACCTTCTGGTGTGTTTCCTCCATTGCTGCAAAGCCACGTTCACATGTGGCCTAGGGGACGAAAGGGTTAACATGCTGTCATCATGAAAATCTGAATTTTCCACTTATCAATTAACTATATTCTAATTTGTGACTACAACTTCAGTGCAATATCAGTTAACAGCTCACTAGGCTACATGGTGCATTATTGACAAGCTCAAGCAAAATCACATTGCAGGAAGCCATGCAAGCTTTTTATTACCTAAAGCCAAGCTAGGTTAGTAAGAGAGCGAGTTAAGGAAGTAAATTTCTTTTCCTGAGAGGCTGCATTTTGTCACTGACAGACTGTGGTTCAGTCTATTTCTGAAGGTGGGAAATGAGTACAGTCTACTGATGCCTAAATGAAGAGGCAATGCTGTGGTGAAAGTGAGACATGCAGGTGAGAATTATTGTTTTACTCATTAGCACCTACTTAAGTGATGACATACTGCTGTGGAAAGTTTTGTTTTTCATTAAGTAAAAGCTATGACCAGTTATAATCACATTACTGGTTACAAGCAAATTGATATAATCCAAGATGCATTTTTAAATAAACAAAATAATTTCTCAATTTGTGCCATTTTCCAATTTCAATTCCTCCTTGAAGATTAGTAATGGGCTAATATGGAATGATGAAGGCTACTGTTTGTTTGAAGGACAAAAGCAACCAAATATTTTGCTATTTTACTATTCATCTACTACTCATTACTCATTCATAAAAAATACTAAGGTAAAATGAAAGAGCAAAAACCTTAAGACTTTCAAAGTCTCTCTGGTATTTCTCTCTCAGGCTGGCCACATCTCCTTCTAGGTGCTTGTTCTCCAGTTCATCCCTCATGGTGTTCATCTGGGTCTCCAGCTCCTGGATCCTGTCCTTGAGAACCACCATGGGGTCTACCTCTGACATGGTCTGTGCTTCCTCCCCCTTCCCCTGCTCCTCCTCTTCCATTGGTGCTGCAGCCTCATCACTCTGAGGTGAGTGGGAGACCTCAGGGTATTTATTGCCCTGTTGGTGCTCTTGGATACAGCGAATGGTGTCCATATACTGGGCATGCAACTTCTGAATCTCCTCCTCATGGATATGCTGGAGCTCACAGATCCTCTCCTGGAACTGCTCCTCCAGTTTCCTCACGTGGCCCTCATGCCGCTCCTCCATGGTGTCCATATCCACCAGCAGAACCTCTAGCTTTCGTTGGCTGTCAGCTGTGGTCTCCATGAGGGCCAACTCTGTGGAGGCACGGCCCTGCTCTGCTTGGCTTAGCTCTTGCTTGTGCCTCTGCCTCAGCTCTTCAGTCTCCATATGGAATTGCTCCTCCAAGTGGACCAGTTGCTCCTGCTGCCGGGAGAGCTGGTTCACACGTTTTCCGATTTCACTTTTCAGTGTTTGGTTCTCCTTCTGGAGAGTGGCCACTGTTTCTGTGAAGCTCAGGCGCTCCTCCTGCAAGGATGCTTTGTATTTCTCTTGGATGGCAATGACATTGCGGGCATGCTCCTGGACAAGAGCATCCATGTTCTGACCTGCCTGTTGACACCGGCCCAAGTCCCGTTCATGCATGGCTCGTAACCTGCAGGCAACATAAGCCACTTGAGCCTGGATAAGAGCTTCACGCATACAAAGGGAGCTACTTGTGAAATGATGTGTAGCTTGGTGCCCTGCAAGAGAACGGATCATGTTGGCCACTCCAGCATGGTTGCCACCACTCTCCATCTCGTGAGCATATCTATGAAGGACTGCTGCCTGTCTTTGAAGCTCGGCAGCCAGGCTGTCATGTGCATTTTGCAGTGACTCAATAGAGTCAACACTGCAAGATGGCATGTCTCCAGCCAATTGTCTATCTATGATTTCCTCTGCCAGGTCTCTGGCCTCTTCCATTTCAATCTGCTCCATATAGGGAGCAAGTTCAGGAGGACGAATATCAGCTAACCTCTGTTGACTAAAACCAAAGTTATTTCTCACTTCTTTGATTACGTTTTTCAAATCAGGCCTTTTGAAAGCTTCAAAAATTGCTTTCAATGCCAACTCCCTTTGTTGTAGGTTATTATGGGCTTCAGTCAGCTCCCTTTTGAGCATTCTGAATTTTTCCTCATAGAAAACTTTGAGGTTTTGAATAGAGTAAGCTAGTTCAGCTTTAATGAAAGTGTTTAAGATAACTGTGGCATTAATATCGGCATCAGCTGAAACTCCGCCCTCTCTTGATTTAGCAACATTCGAATGTTCACATTCTGTCTCTGCTTTCTCCAATTCTTTCCAAAATGCACTCTCCAACATCAACTTCCTGGTCAAGACATCAGCATAAACTATAGCCAAGCAATCTTCATCACCTCTTTTAATGTTCTCGATGTCTTCCCATATCTCAGCAAGACCTTGTAGCAGGTCAGACTTTGAATTTTGTATTAACAAAGCCATCTTGTTCAAAACAATTGCCTCAAAAGACAGGGTTTTGGCAAAGAGGCGCATTGTTTCTTCATCTAAGTCCTTGCTATTAAGAGTCTCTTGGGTTTGATTTTGATGGACCCCTAGTGAGGGCTCTTCCAAGGTCTTTTCCCCTTGTCTGATGTACAATGTTGCATTGAACAACTCATTCTCTATCTCTGACAAGGAGTGCAACTGTGAATCGGTGGTCTCATGAGAGCCACTGAGAATAGCCCTGACTTTCTCTCGACTGGTTTCCACACACACTAGGGCCTTGGCATATTCGTTATTGGCAGCACTAATCTGACACCCACTTCCACAACTGGGTTCTGTCTCTTGGTGAGGTTTATCATCCATCTCCTTTAGATCAGTCATGGACAGGTCTTCTGCTTGGACAGCTCTTTGCTCTGCAAGGTTCTGTGTGAGGTTTCTTAGCTTTTCCTCAGTGGCCAGCAGTTTAGTCTCTAGGGCATGTATGATGGAGATAAACTTCTCTGGGTCACTTGTGTAATGGAATGTGATATCAGAGGAGCTTATTCCTTCAGTTGGACCGACATCTTGGCTCAAATCTTGGTTAACTTTCTGGCTTGTATCTATAAAGGTGCTGCTCACATGACTGGAGTCCAGGCCCTCTAAGTTGATGTATTTTTGGCACTGAATGCTGGAAAAACGTATCCGCGGCCTCTTAGCCTGAGACTCCTTATCATCTGAGGAGTTTGTTGTCTTGGATGAAGTGTCAAAGGCAAATGACAGTTCTGTATTTGTTGGCAAGGAGGGTGAGGTTGTAACCCTTTCCTGTGTGTGCCGTTCTGGGATTTGCTGCCTTTCCATGCGGAGGCCAGCGTACCCCAGCTGCAGGGCATTGAGGTGCTGCTCTAGCTCTGCAATACGGTCCTCTGCAACCACAAGCTTAGCTTGCAGATCCCTTTCAGCACTGCAGGGCTCAACCTTATCTAAGAGGCTATTACTTATTTGACAGAGAAGCTCCTCCTTAGCTTGCAACTTCTGTTCTGTCTCCTCCAGGCTGTTGCCAAGTGCAGTCATCTTAACAAGGGCCTCTTTCAGGTCATTGTCCTTGCGTTCCACCAGCCTCTCATACATTTCCTTAGTCTGCCGGATCTCCTCCTCTTTTTCTCTGAGGAACTGGCTCATCTTCTGGAACTCTTCAGAAGCCCTCTCATAAGAGTGTTCAAGGGTGTAGTAATCAGCTTCTTCCGTTTCCAGACGATTACGGAGCTTGTTCACCTCGCGGTCTGCCTCTGCAATCTGGTTGAGAAGCTCCTGACAGTGGCATGTGAGATGGCCTTTCTCTTCCTCTAGCCTACGGACACTCTCTCTCAGTTTCTCAACCATACCAGTCTTCTGGGCCAGTTCCTCTTGCAGCTTCAGCACTTCCTCCCTGCCCTCTTTTGCCTGCCTCCCTCTTAACAGGGTCTCCACCTGCTGCTCAGCCTCCAGCAGTCTGTCCTCAATCTCTTTCCGTACACTTTCAGCCTCAGCTAATCTTCTACTCAGGCTCTGTCTTTCCCTCTCATGATTCTCTTGTATGCTATGCTGCTCCTTCCTCAGGCGCTCCTCCTTCAGTGCCTGACCCTCTTCAGTAGCGCATAGTCTGGCAGTCACCTCCTGTAGCCTCTCTTGGAGCCTCTGTACCTCCCTCAGGTGGTCCCTCTGCAGGGCCTGCTGACGCTCCAGGTGCCTCAGGGCCTGATTTCTCTCCAAGAGGCTGGCCTCTACTTCACGGAGTCTGTCCTCGCTGTCCCTTAGCTGGGCGCGTAGGGTGGCCTCACTGGATCCCCATTCCTCCTCCTGTTCCCTGGAACGTTCTTGCTCTAGCTTGAGCTCGTTACGCATACGGGCCACAGCCTGCTCACTAGCTAAGATTTCAGCCATTGCAGAGGCCAGTTTAGCCTGCAGAGCCTGGATGTCAACCTCATGTCGGTCTACAGCATCCTGGGCTTCGGTGTAGCTTCTCCTTAGTGTTTGAACCTGCTGCTGAGCAAGGTCCTGCTTGCGCTTCTGGGCCTCCACCTCACCCTGCAAATCTTGGTTGAGCTTGTGCAAGCGTTGCCATGGCACTCTGTGTGGTGAGGTGGAGGGGGGTGTTGCACTCTTGAAAAGATTGATGAGACAGTTTCATTAGTGACATCACCTCACTTCCCCTACCACATACGGAGAACCACATCTCAGGGGTTACCAGGGAAAAAAATGTTTTCTTCCCTTTTCCATTTAATGTTCATACCAAAACCTTTCTTTTGAGAAGCATTTTCCCAAGCTTTCACTGTGCTTTTTCAGAGATGACTTGGAAGTTGAAAAGTTTGAATGACAAAAAAATAAACTTAAAAGTGGGTGAATAATATAGAGATATATAAAAATGGACATGAACAGACAGCAAAGCAATCAAGTGCTTATTTTAAGACCAACCCATAACTTCCTTAATTGCATTACTTTAAACTTGTGAACTGTGAATGTGATGTCATACAACAAAATACCCATCCTGCCTGTTCCATAATCTCATTAAAAAAAATAACAACATGTGCATGATGTATAAAGGAATTAGTTAAATTATGCAATTCCAAAACACCCAAAAGCATGCACAAATCAAGCTTGGAAAAGACACACAGACAAAGCACAGATGAACAGAGAGAAAAAGCACAGCGCAAGGCTTCTTGATCAAGTTTCTTACCTTGAGCATATCAGTCCAAATCAATTATTTTCCCAGGAGATGTGAAACTCCGTAAAACAGTTAGTGAAAATTCATGCTAAGAACACCACAACCATGCATATCAGTTTTAGAGACTAAGCACCCACACCTGTTAGTAGAATTTCATACAAGTTACAGTAGCCACACATAAATCTACCATGAGCCAGTACACTGTATTACAATAATACATAGAGTACAAAATGTATAGCTTTGTATCGTATTTGACCAGTACATTTATTCTATTTTGCAAAGTATGCAAACCATTCCAAACATACAAAAGATTCCCTTGCCATAGTACATGTTACAATGCTATTTGTTCATGGTGTCAACTATTCAATACCAAATGAATCCTCTCTAATGGATGGTGAGTGTGGTACCTGCAGTACATAGCCCTCCCTGGCACTTTGTTCTCTCCCTCTTGCATCTTCCAGTTGTTCCTGTAAAAGATTGTTCTGTTGCTGCAGTCGGTCCAGCTCCTTTTGCTTCTGTCCCAGCTGAACAAAGTACCAGGTACAGAAAAAAAATGAATGAATGGCAGAATGATGCAGTACCATAGTATCATACCATTAGTACCATAATCATAATGTATCTGAACATGTTTGGGAAACATACCTCTTTGTCTAGAAGGGCAGCAAGTTCATGTGCAGGCAATCTTTCAGAATTAACAGAGTTTCCTATATTTGTACTGATGGGCACTTGCTTCTCTTCTCTTAATGGTGTTGTCTCCACTTGATGCCAGCGCTGCTCAATCTCTACCTGGACATCTGAGGTCCTGTTACCCTTCTGCCCACTCTTTTCTTCACTGGGGTCAGTGTGCATGGCTGTAGGGTGGTCTACTTCCATCTTCCCCTGGTCCTGACGTTCAGGAGTCCATGGCTGCACCCCAGATGTAGTGTTTAATGTGGTAGTCATGGTAACCGTAACAGTATTTGGCGTGTGGGTTGCACTGGTTGTGGTGTGCTGCAGGATGCTCTTCCTTTCCTCGAGCCAGCGCGCTCGCTCCTTTTCTATCTCTGCAGTTGCCACGGAAAGTGGTTGAGAACCTGAGACAGAGGAGGTCTGGGGAGAGGAGGTGTTAGAGATTGGAGAGGATGCTGAGGAGGAAGGGGATGAGGAGGAACAGCAAGAGGAAGTGGTTGTGGAGGATGATGACGGAGAGCTGAGGTCGACTGTGTCCGCTCTATCCCTCATGGACTTTTCTGTTTGTCCCGCTTTGAACTCAGACCAGTCGTAGGTCTTGGAGCGGCCCTCTCGTCTGCGCTCACGAACCCGACTTTTGCGTGGCTCAGAGGCTGGCAAAGAGGCACTGCTACCAGCTGGCTGTGTGTGCACATCCATCTTGGGGGCCTCAGGACTGGGGCTGGGCTCAGTGGAGGCCTGTGGACATGGCTCCAACACCACTTGCCCTTTTCCCTTCTCCTCAGGGAGGGATCTGAGGGGATAAGAACAAAAACCAAAAACAAATAAAATAGTTAGACTGGATGGCTTAAACCACAACCTGATGATGAATGCCAACATTTCCATCAGCTCAAGCTACTCACATTACTATTACATAAAGCCTTGATGGACAAACCATTAGTGCATACATTTTTGGCAGTGCAGCATACTACTACAAGCGAGATTAACTGAAAGGAATGTATCAAAGTCAAACATCTAAACATTCAACATTTTATTTGGCAAACTGTTGTAATTGCACATTGGGCTCAAAGCAGCTTTGGTGTTTCTCTTGGTGTCCACAGCTGTAGTCTGAGGCTCAGGCCTAATGGTTCTGGTGCAGTCGCCTGCCTTCAGCTTCTTTGTCCACTCCCGTTTATACAGTAGCGTTTGAAATTACTGCAATGTGTTTCCAGTAATCCGTACACTGCTTGGCACTTTTAGTGTTGAGGAGCAGAGCACTTAAAAAAAGTAGCCTGACCGAATAATCTATTTCCATCACGTTGTGTGGAGGTGGCAGGAGTGGGGGGTAAGGGGAAAAGGAGAAGGGGCACAGCCCCAGAATAAGGAAGAGGTGTCTGTGTGGCGTCTGTGCAGAAATGCCAAAAATATCACACATTCCCCCTGGAGAGAGCCGCCTGAGAGACAGACTCGCGCACAGCAAGACTAATCGGTAAATGCAGCTCAAAGCATGTATACAGTACCATACGTACATGTGATGAGTCCTCTGAAAGGCAAGACTCAAGAGTAAGAACACTGACATGACAGTGTTAAAGTATCCCTGAAAAAAAACCCTCAGCTGAATACTTGATTGTTGTTGTGGTTGCTTTGGAATATAGGAATGCAACAAAATACTTTCTCTTTCCCAGCTGTTCCTTACTGTTAACTCAATGGCATTTTTTCCTTCTGTGCTTCGGTTTTGTGATTGTTATGTGACCACCTCCAAACATTACTCTGTGGATAGTCACATTATGACCATTATTATCATTCTCTGCTGCTGATCAGGTAAGGTGGATCATTCTAATTGGCTGATATAGTAGCAGTGTGTGGGGCCTTCAAGCCTCTACAGTGGCACAACTGACAGGGAGACATTACTCAACAATCACATGACACAGGGTGGGACGACAAACACGCCGAGGCTGACATTGCTGAGCAATTACATCACTGTTTGAGGAGGGGGAGATATTCAACACACAAGCACTCCAACCTGGGCTTCAGAACGGACAGTTTCAAAGAGACGTTTTTCCTGGAAGCAGGTTGGAAATACCAGTCGAGGGAAGAAGAGAGAAAGAGGAAAGAGAGGGCGAGGAGGAGAGAGAGATTAATGAGATAAAATAAGTGAGAAAAAACAGTTATTATATCTGCCAGTGGTTAAGTGTTGATCCTCTTTGGGCATTACCGGGTGACATCAGGGGCGATAGTGGGCCGCACATTCTTCATGATGGCCTGAATCCAGTTGCGACGGATCCCAGAGGTCATGGCCGACAGAGTGCATGCCCCCTCCTTACACTGGAAACAGAGCAGGCATGACATTAGAATGACTGACAGGGATGAGACAACATGCCGATTTAAAAGACCTCTTACCGTGACCTTATTGCCAATTTTAAAATTCTAAGCCTAAGCTTTTCTGGTATGCAGCAGCATGGCTTTTCCCATTTCAGTTAGCAGATATCAGTTACTTGTCCTTAATTGATTATAACCTATTCACTTGTAATGCTTATGTTGAAATTTTTGGTGAGGTCATTGGAGGGCTTTGATATGGATTACACAGACAGTTTTAAACTTGAATGGAAAACAAAACACAGTTGTTCAGTGTGTCACACAATCAAGTTTACATACCACATTGCACCAGGTAATATCACCCCTGAATCTATATCAGTACTGTGTCTAATAGAGATGGCACTTTACAAGAATCCTATCAAATATTTAGGCACCCCATTTATTTGATGCAGACAACAATGTGTTGTTTTGGTTCTGCACTCAGATCAATTCTAGCCCCCCACCAGTCTGAACATGGACCAGAGAGAGTAGTTATAAATACTGGAGTTATTAATTTCTCGTCACTAAACCCATGTTGTTCTCAGCCAAAGAGACAACGATCCTCTCTACAACTCTATTTCTGGATTCCCTGAGAAAATAGCCAGAGAAAGCGGCTTCAAGCCAATGTAAACATAACAAATGACCTTGTAGTCTCTGTTCTCCTCATACTCATACAGGCTGGATTTGTATGTAAAGTTGAAATCTATAAGTAACATGAACAAAACGCCCACTGACATCAGCTGGCGAGTTATGATTAACTTTCAAGCAAGTACATAGGTCCAGCAAGTGTTTGGCATATGCTAAAGGGATGAGATGTTTGGTTCACAGCCAAAGGATTATATGAGCTAAGCATCCTTACATTAGTTTCACAGGACGTTCTATGGAACTGCATAGTTGTTATGCCGTTATGGTTCAGGGTGAAAGCCTTAAAAATAGCTTATACATAAGGGTTTTCAAAACATGAGTGTTGTTGAGCAAGTGTGGACACAAGGACAGGCTTTTTGAATGCAGGAGGTTAGGTAAACATATTGTGCAGGATGAGGGGCATGTGGGTTCAGGGGGACAACCAGGGGTGGCAACGTCTGTGGCAGATTTAGACCCCCATGATGTCAGCCTTACACAGAGGGATGACAGGTCAAGTGACATCCTTCGTGACGGGACAAAGAATTGTTTTAAAAAGAGAAATGGCAAAACCTGATCCCTACAGTTGCACCACATGGTGACTCAGGCTGTTTATAGACTGGTAGGTCACAGCAGAGCAGCACCGTATAGACGATGAGTTTTACCTTAAGCTTTTTAGCTGTGATCAATGACAGCGGAGAATCAATGGCATGCAGAATCAACACTCACCAGGATTTGGAAGCCATAGTTCCTCTGGACGGGGAACTCGGTCACATCGTAACATGTAGAAAGGTCAATCTCACCATCCAGATCTGAAGCCTAGGGAAAAAAAAAAAGAAATCCTTGTTATTTACCTATTCATTGGCATAAAATAATGACCACTTAATCACAATACTGACAAACCCCTTGAAGGAAAAAAGCCTTACCTCCTCAGCTACTGAGTCCTTGTAGTACCTCAGACTCTGGTCTGTAAGAACAAACCAGTGTTTCTTCCACTAAAGGGGAATAAGACACCATATTTATACAATATCAGGATGTTTATGCAGTTCAATTGGGGAAAGAGTTGAGGTCTCCAGTCATTAATTTCTACTAATGAAACAAATTACCATTCCATCTTCATATAGCTTGGTCATCCATCCTTTTTTGAAGTTCAACAGATCTGGCTGCAGAGAAAACAAATCAGAGAGGCATCAATGTGATATGATGCGATATGTGATGCAACTAAATTAGCTCATCCTTATCAATGATAGTTAACTTGGCTACCAGCTAGTCTGGAGAGATTTTCAACTAAATAAGTAGACTTCAAACAAATAAGTACAAAAAAACACAGGCAAAAAGAAATAGCCAGGCGTAACACTACTACAGCAAGTTAGCCACAAACTTAATGATCATGTTGAAAAGTGTTTAGCTTATGCAATCCAAATCCTAACATTGGGGTCAATGTTTACATTTTGTACTAGTTTTTGCCATTGTATTAAAAGGTAAGTCCTCATTACTGATGTAATCCGAACATATTATTGACATTTCTCTAAACAATGTTCCATTTATGTTTATTTGTTTACATTTAGTTCACCACCATCAGTTCAATCAGTCACAGTGCCAATATGTGGCTCCGGACTGGCGTGAGCTGGACTTTCCCTGTGAAACTCAAACTGCCTCGCTCAGTCATTCAAACCAAGCTCAAGTCTGTTTATAGACTCTAAAGTAAACCATTCTTCCAAAATCTGGTTTCTGCTCACTCAAACAATACCTTGTTTTTGCTGAGCTTCATCAGGTGTGGTGGCACCGTCTGGCAGAGAGTCATTCTGATGGCTAACTGCCTTCACACTCAGTACACTTCATATGTTGACAATCTGTCTCTTTCCGTCTCTCATGGACATACACACTACTGCGGCTGTAGCCTCTGTGCTGGCTATTTATATCCGGGGTGGTGCTGTGTGTGTGTGTGTGTGTCTATGTGGGTGGGGGGTTCTGTCAGCTGCAAGTTTACCAGCCAGACCAACCACACACTGACAGGAACACCCCAACGGCATTCCCTGAACAGACCTCAGATCAGCAGCTTACTGCTGGCTGGACTAGTAGAGCTAAAACCTGAGGAGATCCCGGTGCAGCATTTAGCAGAACTGAGGGGCACTGTAATCTAGATCTGAATAATTAATAGAAAAAAAAAATCCAAATCTCAATATGAACAATTTCCAAATCGCAGAGGCTGCACTTAATTGCTAAAGAGAGAGTTGTGTCCAAAATTGATTTCTAAACAAGATGCTTTAGAGCTCCAGGTAATCTTTGGTCCATGAATCAAGTACAATATTGGTGAAAACCTTTCATCATACTCAAACTCACTAAATCCTGCACACTGACATCATATTTTTTTTTAATGAAATCACTTTTATTTAAACAATTTTAAAGAAAAAATATTCTGTCAAACAATCGCAATTACTTTCATACTGCCAATGTTGATTACATATTTCAATAAACAGCTCCCCTAGAGGACATATCAATCATTTGACATATCACAGCCCTATTTTCTGCACAGAAAAAGGTTTGTTGACATACGCATCTCCCTCCTTTCCATTAAACACCTTGTCCTTTACCCTACATGCTCCATGAGCTGGAGAATTTATGCCAACCAGCCATGAAAATGGTTTTGTGGTCCACTGGTTATGGCTCTGTATACTTTTAGAGAACTGTACTCAGAACTCACAGTCATGGAGGACTCGGTGACTCTGCGGTCCAGTGACTTGGCTCTTCTTAAGTTGGCAAATGTGGAGCTGGACACGTCAGGGACTGAACGGTCCTTCCCAGCATCCAGTGACATCTCCTAAAAAAACAAAATCATGACACGCTTGATGTTACATGATTTGACATAATGTGGAGATCTAAGAAATTCCCCCCTATCAAACCAGGGAAATCATTTCTAACTCATAACTCTTCTTATCATACATATGTCCTTCAGTGAATTCTTTGATACTGTGTTTTACACTTTTTTTGGATTTGGTTATTCAGGTTTGCATACATGTTTGTTAGCCAGGTAGCGTCTCTCGCTGCGGCCTTGTCTCTGGATTAGCGTGGTATTAGAGGAGGGCTCAGTGGAGCTGCTTGTGTCCATACGCTCTACATGCTGCCCCTCCTCAAACCGGCCAATGACTTGAGGACGCCTAGGAGACACAAAAAGACAAGCTTCAGCGGGACGGGCACGATGCACAGTGTGGCACAGTACACATATCACACTTAAAATGAGATTTTAAAAAAAGTCTTATACAGTCTAACAAAGTAAAAAAAAAAGTAAGCTTAAACATCTTAATCCTTCTATAAAAGTGCCTTTTCTGCAGCATACCAATGAAAACCCAGTAAAATATAAAAGATCAGCCATAACATGTAATAGGCTGTTCATAAGAACAGGCTGCAGCACATCTTCCTCAAATGGTATCAGGCAGTCAGCATAAAAATCAACAACATGGAAGCAACTTTGAGACAAAACCAATGTCCTCAATGGACTAATCACAATATAAGTGCAGAATACAAGTGCAGATACATTTACATGTGTAGGAAGTTTGGACATTAATCTTGACACAAAGTCCCTTTCATAGACAACAATGTGTAAATTAAAGTAGAAGGATGATCCCCAAAAGAGAATGAGCCAGAAGTATGTCAAAGTATGGAAGACTAGTGTGATATGGGGAGAGATTAAATTTAAGATGAAGAGGAAGAAGTCTAGGATGGGTCATTGGAGGATTAATAACCAGATCCCAGGAGTAGCAGCAATGGCAGCACAATCAGCGTTACCTGAAGACACTGGACCTGTTAGTGTGTGTGTGTGTGTGTGTGTATGAGAGAGAGAGCAAGAGGGAACTGTATGTATAAAACACGATCAGGGTGTGTGTCTGTTTGTGTAGGTATGTATATAATCAAATAATGTATGTGTGTGCTCCCAGGCAGTGCAGAGATGAAATGATAGAAAGCAGGTATCAGCGGTGACCAGCAGGGAACAGCATTGGGACAGGGGCGGAAGGGTTGGTAGAGCATTAGCTCCGGGAAGCTCCTTTCAGAAGCCCCTGGAAAAGATCAAAACAACAAAACCAAATAGCAAAGTAGCAAGAGCAAGAGGCAGAGAGCAATAGAAAAGGTGCAGAAAGTAATACATGCATTTATTTCCCATAAATCATTAATTGAAAACCGTTGATAAGCTAGTATAGGGGGCAAAGAAATAGATGTTCAAGTGATAAAAGGTGCCTAAAGACAGCAGCCACAGGGTGGCGCTACAGGACAGAAATGCTGATTATGAGTTTCACATAATAGAGGTCTTTGCATGACATCAATAATTTCTACGCAGGGCTATGGGTAGGGCTAACAATCAGTTGCCTGTTTATGATTACCTATTATGTTTGGCTGCATCATCATCACAAGTGAATCTGTATTTATGTTTCTGCTATATGATTTGTGGTCAGAACTGATTTGGTCTTCTAGTACTAGTCTAGTTTTCTAGTATAAGTCATCATTTTACAGCAGGTGGCAATAAACTGACAGTGTCGCCTGTGTGTAATCTTTCAGTGTGCTGTGCATGTCTCTAATCCATGCCGTCTTACCTGCGCTCCTCCCCAAACAGCCGGGCCACCTCCTCTCTGCCGGGACTCCGCGTCCGCGCCCTCAGCTCTTGACGCTTCTTCTCCGAGCGGAACGCCTCGCGGTAGCTCAGCCTGCGAGCCCGCGGCACGTCCGACAGCGCGGCGTACTCCCTGCCGGGCCGGCCCACCCTGCCGCCTCCTCCTCCTCCTCCTCCTCCACTGACGCTACTAACGCTCCCTCCACCGCCGCTGCGCCCGTCCCAGCTGGGCGCGCTGCTGCTGGGTTCAGAGTCCAGCGAGCTCTGGGAGGAGCTGATGGTGGAGTAGCTGGGGGAGAGGAGGGCGCCTGGGGAAGGGAGGGGGTCTGGGGAGGGGTAATAAGGGGAGTTGTGGGGGTCTGACTCGGAGTTGTACCTGTGGTTGGGGGCTCCTAGCGAGGAGGAGGACGCTGAAGAGGACAGGGGCAGGTGCTGGGGTGGCTGGGAAGGCTGCATGGGCGCTGACGGCTCCGACTTGGTCTTCTCCAGGGAAAAGTAACCGCTCTCCACTCGTACCTTGCGTCCACTGCTGATGGTGCTGCCATCTGGGAAAGGATAGATCCAGAGTCAGTTATTGACAATTTCATACAAATTACAATTAAGTTAAAGATTAGAAACTTAAAGTGAGTTAAACAAAACGTTAAGTGGCAACGCATTTCTGTTGACTGTGACCTGCAAACCATGTCCCAAGGTGATCTCAGTGAAACAGCAGCTGGAGTGTGTGTGTGTGTGTGTGTGTGTGTGTGTGTGTGTGTGTGTGTGTGTGTGTGTGTGTGTGTGTGTGTGTGTGTGTGTGTGTATATGAATTTCCACGCCCTCTCCTTAGTCCTCACCGTCTTGACTGGTGACACTGGAGCCCGGGTGGCTCTGGGCCAGCTGGCTGATACAGGAGGCGCTGCGGCTGCAGGGGATGGTGGCCCGGCTCCAGCGGGCCTCCTCCTGCCACAGGCTGGCACGGCTGGCCGGGACACGCTCGGCGCTGGCTATGCTGCTGGGCAGGCAGGGGATGCTGCCGCCACTGCTGCTGGTCACCGTCACCTTGGCCGGGCCGGGCTCCTGGGGAGAGATTGGGGACGGACGGAGGGGGTGGGAAGAGGAAAAAAGATGAAGGGAGGTGAGGTCGCACAAAGACTAAAGAAAAGGAATAGAAGAGGAAAAGAGATAAACAAAAAAAAAATAAAAATACTGAATACTGAATGTCAAAACTCATTCAATAAACACATTAACCTTTTTAAATAATGAAGTACATGTACTCTATACTGTACCTACTGTCTATTGCAGTGGTGTCCATTCATATATCATGGAGGGCCAGGGGTATGGAAGTTTTCCTTCCAACTAATCACTAGACATTTCAACACACATTTCACTGATTAATTTCTCCCTCTCTGCGTGAAGGTGTGCTATTCAGTGAAATCAGCTGCTGTAGTGTTTGGTTGGAAGGAAAACCAGCAGACTCTTGGCCCTCCATAGCACATTATTGGACACCACTGGTTGATTTTCATTTTTTTCCCTTTGTCTCTTGATTTTTATGTCGTGCTTTCAAGTCAAATCCAGAGTTACAGAGCAAAGGAAAATTGTTTCCATGATAGTAGCAAAATGACAAATTCTGAGAAGAGGGAAGAAGGATTCGTGGTAAGGAGCAAGACACAGAGATGGACTGCTCAACAGAGAACAAAGAGCTCCTTTATGGCAGACACACCTGTGTTATTAGAGAATACAGAGGACAAAGAACAGACAACGAAGACATTCTGTAGAATAGATATATGATAAGGATGAAAAAACCCAACAACAAATTCATACTTACCATCTTTAACTGATTAATAAATGCAAAGTAAAGAAACAATTGCATTCAAAGTCTGATGCAACCAGCACATCATAATCACAATCCATTTGGTGATCAGCAAACCCACAGATCATTTGAGCCGATAAGAAGTGAAAGCAAGATTTTTGAAAGCGACAGAGAAGCAAAGGGCCCCTCAAATATAATCTCTTCAGCCACCCCACTTCAATCACCACCAACATGCCGCTGTGCTGAGGATCATTCTTTCAATAACAAAGACAGAGGTGCAAATAGCATGTTCACTTTATTCCCCCTTCACCTAGATTGACTGGGAGTAGAATTAGGTCTGATTTGTAAGGACTGGGATTTCAAAGCCACTCAGGGCGGCATGGAAGGAAGAGGAGTTTGGCCAAGCTGAACTCACTGGGTGTCCGTTCATGTCTCCGGTGGAAAAGCAACGACTTGGAGTTACTCCGGCCTGCCAATCACAAAAAGCTTTTTATGTTAATGTGTGCATCTATTGCTGAGTATAATCAATACTGGTAGACCTAATAATCTGATACCAAACTAAAAATGAAAGAGGTGAGGTCCAGTTTAAGTTGAGGGACCTTGCTGAGTTCCTGGCTACTTTATCCGTGTTATTTTGCCTTAGGTGTATGCCTTTTGTCTAAAGCATTAGTACCAACATTTATGCTAAACTGTAACAGAAGGCACTCATTACAAGAGGTTTTGTATTTTAGTGCTGAAGAACAACAGAGCAATCTGGAAAGGCAGACCGACTGCTTTCAGCTCCAATCCAAGACAGCAATAATTACCAGTATTTCTTGACAAAGCATTTGTTCTTGTTTCTCATTGTCAAGTGTTTGACTTTGAGGGCACTTCCCAGAAGGCAAACAGGTGTTTCTGTGCCCATGTATTGACACAGCTTGCCTGGCATGTGTCTCCTACAAGATGGTGCTAAAGTGGGTGGAGAGCTTTCAGGTGAAAATGTGGTCTTGACACTGAGGAGGTGGGCAAACAGTGAGGCTTATCACAAGGGTGGATGTGTCTTTGTGACAATCTCCCCTGTGTAATCATACCTTGCAAAGGAAATCTGCCCGAAAGCACAGACCAGCCCATGAGACAATGCTGCAAACTGACCTGAGAAAAGCAATGAAAGCATCATCGCTCTCACAAGTTAACAAACTTAATTACATGGCTTGGCCTTGACTTGGTGTGCAGATTTATCTACCAGCAGCTCCACTATTATTTGAACAAGTAGTCATTTCACATACACACACAACACCAAGGGAGAGGGAGACGGGTAGGAACTGTGTAGTGCTGAAATATCTTAATAACTACTGGCTGAAGTTTCCAGCTCTACAGCGTCGGTGATCCAGTTTTGGGCCCTGTAATTATAGTATTGTTTGGAAGGAAGAGCTGCTAGCAACCAGACTTCCTAATTGCTGTCAATGAGTGTATGAAATAGAACAGGGGGGGCGGGGTGGGGGGGTCAGACAGTCGAGCCAATGAGATGAAAACACACACAAAGACACAATGACAGTCAATCAGGTAACCTAAAGTGCTGACAGCTCAAGGGACAGAAACTGACAAATAATGTAAAAAGAAGCAGACATGTCACAGACAAATTGAAGAAAATGGCAGGCAGACATACCTACACAAGGAAGCTTTGTTGAAAAAAAAAAAAAAAAAGACATAAATGACGGGAGCAACATGGGACAAACAAGTCAAGGTCACGTCTGTGTCTCTGCTGTCCCTCTGCAAATGAGCCTGTTTGTGAAAGCTCAGTAAGGCCAGTCTGATTCGGGGCACCGTCATTAGAGAAACCAGACAATGAACTTCAGAGACTGTTTTGCGTGCCCCCACCACAAATCTGGCCTCACATCAAAAAGGAGGGAGGAAAGGAAAATAGCAACCGTATCCCATGGTGGGTGGTCTGTGCCATACAATATCAAATGCCATTACTTCATCTTGTCATTAAAACCATTATTACGGTGATGCACCTTTACATTGCCCTGTTATTTTATACTGTATCTACCTACCCCCAGGGAGATTACTGTATAGCACATGCAAGCTTGTACCGACAAGAAAATTGTATTTCAAATCCCTTTGGGCATTGTGTGCCTCATGGATATCACATGAATGGCTTGAACCAACGAGATAATGTGACTTCATACTAGAATTCACATATTACTCTTCACCTTATTTGGCTCTGCTCACCTTGCTGTGAGACTGTCGAATGTAATTGTGTTTTGGTTTCTAGTTGCTCAACTTTATGGTTTAGATGTTATATGATATATTTTTCATCTATTAATCCGTCTATCTATCTAGATACTTCATTGCTCCTCAAAGGGGAAATTATCTTTCACCCCCCTCTACAAGGGATCCAGTGTCTTGGTCAAGGACACACATAGCTTGAACCTGGACCTTCTAGCCCCTGACTCACCACTCCACTCTGCTGTGCCTCTCTTTCTGTTCATGGGCGTTACCAAACTGAATAAATACTGCATCTACTGTATAAACACAGAACTGCTTTGATAGATCTATCCTGTTCTAACTAAAATAGTCAAAGAAAAAACAAAAACAGTTGCAATCACACAGAAGCCAGCATTGGCAATGCTGTGTCACTGGCAGACCAACTGCCAGGCCTCAGTGCACAAGCAAGAGGATTATGGTTACATTGCTGAATGTTATTTTAGAGGGCAGCTGTTATCATCAGCCCGGATTGCTTGCTTGCTTTTTGCCACTTTTTGATCCCTGCTAACCAGCTGATAGTTTAGTCAGCCTTCATGAGCCAAGTCAAACTGAATGAATACTGCATCTATGAAAACAAAACTGCCCTATGTTGTTGTATGCAGAATTTCTCCTGAAACTTCTTAATCTTTGATTTTTATCAAGTAACACGTTCTGAAACTGCTCCAATAACAAAGCTGACTTTATAGACTCAAAAGAATACTTTTAGTATAGTTTTATAGCAAAATGAGTGTTACTGTATCACTATTTTAGTTTCTATCAAACACGCTGTACTATCAAATCAAGTGTTCCCATTATTATTCGTCTGCTATTCACAATGAGCACTGCGACAAATCACGTAGGCAGCATACAGTGCATTCACCTATTTAAATTTGCCATTCCATGTGACTCAGGGATGCACTGTGTAAAATTTCCCTAAGAGTCGTTGCTGCACTTCAAAGAAATATGATACCACCTCAAGAATAATCCCAAAATACAGTACAGTGAGTGCATGAAGGCTAAGGTTGCAGTACCATCCTGTCCTCATCCTCTCCCTGCTACACATCTATGTACAGGACGTACAGAAACACTGTAAAGAGAGTTTGCCATAATCATGCAGTATAAATACGAACAATAGAATGCGTAGCAAAAACATCCCACTTATGATCAAGGTAAAAGCACTTTACCATGGAGTGGGTGAGTGGGTGCATTACCTGGTGAGTGGGTGGTTCAACCTTGCGTTTTTTCTTCTGGTTCTGCTTGTTGGTCCTGGGGTAGACAGTCAGAGCCTCCTGCCACCTACAAAGATAATCAAAAGGTCAAAACCTACATCTGAAAGTGACGGCCCTGAAAACACTAAATGCAGACTATACAAACCCTGCACCTGTGGTGGGGTCAAAACCCGTTAGGACAAAGAACAAAAAAAAAAAAAAACACATTCCAGAAAAAACCTGGCCAGGACCTCAAATACTAACAACTACAAAAAGATACAACTATGCTATGACATATATACCCTCTCTACAGTGAGCTGATGCATTTACAGAGTACCTTTAGCCTCTGTCCCATCCCTCAAAGTCCAACACAAAGCAGAATTAGCTTTGCATCACTCTTGAAAAGCACATATACACTATTCCCCACTGTTGAAATGGCACAGCACAGATAATACTGTCATACTGTTCCTATTGGAGCCATTAAGTCATTCGCTATGGTGCAGAACACTTGAAGAGTGTCACATATTCCACCATTGTCCACCCACTCTGTGAGGAGTGTGAAATCCTATTCAACAGCGCTGCACTGTGACACTCCAACACCACAGTTCCAGACATCTGACAGTCACAAATGAACAAATGCAGCTTTTGTCAAGACATCCGCGCTGCATTTTAACATGAATCTATAATAAATATAATCTCAAGACAGGGCTATTTCCACAATTAAATACTCTTCTGGTTCATTGCCTTGGAGTGCAGTACAGTGTGGTCTTAGTGGCATGTCATTCTTTTATTCTTTGTGCAAGACCAATACATTGTCTCATATTATATTTTGCAGTATGAAAACAAAGAAATATGAGCAAAAGATATTTTAACACTGAAGCTTTTCCCCCCACTGAGGTATAAAGGTGTTCAACCTGCAAAACTACAACTGTTATTGTGATTGTTAGAGTTTACACATATTATTAGATAGATATTTAAGGGTTTTCTGAATTTAAGGGGAAATCACAGAGAGGAGGGGGGTGCGGGAGTCAGTGAGAGTGTGAAAGGCTTAACCACACCATGAGGAGGGAAAAAAAAACAAACAGACAATCTCCTAAACCGGGAGTTTACCATGGTGGCCAAGCCCCTGTCAGATGGCAACATCCCTGCCAGGGCCAATATGCTTGCAGGATGGCACAGGACCAACGAAGCGGGAGTAGATGATGGGAGATTGGATGCGGACAATGACAGAGAAGGTAGCATAATGGAGAGGGGGTGTTGTGAGTCAGACTTTCCTAAGAATAGCTAATATGCATGTTACAGCCAAGGATGGGAGTGCAGTGCAGAAACACATTTTGAATGAGGAGCAGCGGAGCAGAGGCACAGAGGGAGACTGAATTCTGAGGCTTACAGCTTACTGTGTATCGTGTACTGCGATCTGAGTGTTACAGGCACGGCACAGAGCAGTGTGCCAAGGGTTATGGGGGTTTATGAACACAGACAGAGAAGGCAGAGAGGCAGGGAGAGGGAACAGTTCAAGAATGTGCACTGTCATTGCAGTGTGGATTACAACTCCTTGAAAGCACAGCCCAGAAGAGACAGCAGGGGGCAGAGCAGTGTTGGCAGCATCGCCAGTTGCGCACAACTCTTCTCCCTTCTCCACCTCTCTGTCATCTCTACTGACTCAACCCAAAAGACACAGCAACACAAACCATACTGCTCACCCAAAGGCACAAGACTTTTTGTTTTTCGTAAATGCTAAATTAACAAATGACATTCTTGGGTCATTATCTCTTACCCGTTGATGATTTCTTTACACTCGGCCCGTATGAAGTGCTCTTTGTCAGGGGTAAGGATGCACAGCGAGTTCTTCTGGCCCGTCCTGGACTCTCCATCGATGACATCAGAGCACTGATTCATGTTGATGGTGCCCTGGGGCAGAGTGCTGGGCTGGAGAACACAACAGAGAGACATGGAGAAAGTGTTAAGTAGGCACTGAACAGAACTCAACATGCCCACATATCCCTCCACATGGTCTTTCAAACTGTCTTCTAACACAATCCACCCAAGCATCAATTTTCAAGCCAAGCTACATACCACACATTAACACTTTTACGACAAACATCGATGTTGTCTATTATGCCCCTAGAAAGAGTCTGAGTGGGCCTGTGAAAAGGACTGTCTGTGCCATTTATAAACAGTGCGAGTTCATGGGTTCACTGAGCGGGTTTGATTTTAATCTGTCTGATACCTAGCTGTGAGGTGTAAACCCAACTATGCACGATGACATGGATGCCATCTGTCAGCCATAAACAATGTGGCCACAGGACTGCCAGAATAATACTGGTTTGTGTGCACTGACTCAAGGTTTTACATGCAGGTTTATGTAAGCACACAATGGCTTTGTGTATGTAGACACAGCTCATTTGCAATGAATGGAGACTTGTTGGCTTGACTTGGAGCAGATAAGAGGATGTATTTAGTGCATTTACTGAGTCGCTCAATGAATAGCTGTTGTGATAGACATACATGCTGACAAAATAATGCTATTTTATGTGCATTTGCTAGTCAAAAACCTGTGGAGATACATTCTTGGAAAGACACTACTTCAAGCAGATAAATATCTGCACACATTACCCTTTCAGGAATCTGACTTTTGCTTAGTGTGACCTCCAAATGACTTAGTCAAGCAATGGAAGAAGCCCTGATAAGCTCAAGTTGACTGAGGGATTTAGAATTGCTCAATGAAGTAACATGAGTGCTGCATAGCTAAGGACGCTGGGCACAGGCAGCTGTTTTAACAACCTTTGGGTCCTACCTTCTTTGCACTATAAATACAGGCAGAATTACAGACACCAAAATACCACAGAGGTCCCAAGCCATCAGTACCAGGGACCCACAGATGATAAATTACAGCCATCAGCAAATCTGAATACATTAGGAGATAGAGTGGGAGACAAAATTAAAAGGTATCAGGTTCAAGTTAGCTACTGACCAAATAAATCTGACTCAAGAGCCCAATATGCACAGCATAACCATAGCCTGTCAGTCACAGAGCAATTTAAGCATATGGATGGCCTTTGATGTGGATGGAGAAGTCAATAGTCAACAGTTTGTGGTAATCCCACCCAAAGGGCGGTTGAGAGGCCCTATTTACCCCGTTGCTGTTAAATGCCACTTTTCATTCTCAGTTGCTTTACCATTGTCTATATTGTAATAGATAGTGCATCACATGAAAGTTTGGCACAGCAGAGTGGAAAAAGAAGGATAGCAGGTAGGGCTAATACTTAAAAAAAAGAGAGAAAAAGTAAGAGCTGAAAATCTGAGCAGCATGGTGTAGCAGGTGGTATGACCTTTGCCACTTCTCATGTACTATGGCAAAACAAGAGGGAGGTACTCAGTTGGGCATTATGGTTTGGTTCTTATGCCCCTGGCTTTAAAATGGTGCATAATGTGGAAGGGTTCTTGACACCAAGGTGAGAGGCTGGGGCAACAGCCGGGCTTGACAGACAGACGGACAAATAGACATTGGGACAGCTGGGCGAGGGCCTGGGCCTGCTTCAGATTGGACAGAGAGACTGGCGTCAGCTTGACCTGAGAGCCCTGTCACTCTCAGACATGGGGAGTGATCGAAGGTTTGCAGATGGGGGGGAAAGGAACGGTAGAGGGTCAGAGAAGCAAGATTAAGTACCGAGTTGGTGGTCAAGGGGCACAGCAGAGAAATAACAAAAAAAAAGAGTTTCTGGACTATGACATTGGAACGCTCGGGCCATCTGTCTATGTAAACAAATCAAGAGCACACACCACACGTGGGCTTGTCCTTGAGCCGGGGTCATGAGAGGATAAACAGCAAAATATTCCAGATTCTGGGAACAGTTGTACAAGCAGCTTAAGCCCTCGGCGTTATCATCACAGCATGGGATTCTACTGGCACATGGAAATAAATCAGAGACTGACAACAGCTCTGATGAAAAACTCACTTTCATAAAGCTGCTGCAACCCTGTGAGAGACTGAGGATTGGGTGCTTATATACAGTAGGTGGTGGCTGTGTGGGTGAACAGTATGTGTGTGGTGCAGGGGGTGTGTGACAAGTTGCAGCACGGGACTCCTCTCACACGTGTGCACACTCCCAGGCCCGGCGTCGTGTCAGCTGACCGCCAGTACACGCCTCCTCTTTGGGACGGCTGCCGCGGCTCTAGCCCCCAGACCCAGGCCCCCCAAACGCACACACCTCTCTGTCACCTAGCCTAGACCTGGTCCCCTCTCCCTGGGCCGCCACTTTCCACAATGGGCCCTTTGTGGAGCAGCACCAGTTCACACACAATGTGGGATTGTCAGCCGCCACAGTCCACAGAGCCACTCCTCCCCTTAACCCTCAACGAGGAAATGACCAAGATTTTAGAGACACAAGAGAGACAAGAGGCCCAAACAAGTGTCCTTTTGTGATGGGTGCATGGAAATTATGAAGCCAGCATAAACTTTTTCTTGTCCCTGAAGTTGTTCAGACAATAGTATAAATACTGTCTCAATGGGAGCACTTGAGCAGAGTTTCAAGGAGAGTGACAGGGACAAATTAAAAGAGGTTTCTCTAGTCTAGACTAAGATGTCTGTCGGGGCAGGTGAGCTTTTGTATAAGCAGCCATGTTTTTGGCCTTGCATCTGTGATGTGAAGATGTGATTGTGAAAGCAGCAGACTGTTTGTGCCAATTAATCTATCATAATATGTCTAGAGAGCAGTACTGTGCTGCAGAGGCAAAAAGCAGTACTTACTAGGTCAAAGGTCATGACTAGACTTTAGATTTAATATCAATGACCCATCATTGCTATTTAATGATATGCAGTCCACTTCTGTGCCAACAATATTCTTGTTGGTGCAGGAGATAAAGTTCCTCTCCTGTTATTTTTCTTATTTTCATTGCTCATGCAGTTACTGCTCTCTGGCTTAGCGGGGCAGAGTGCCACAGCTGACAAAAGAACCAGGTAACCTTCGATGACAGCCTCTTGCTTTAACAGATGGGGCAATGACCCAACCAGACCAAAATACACTGAAAAACAAACTTTTTTTTCTTGCACTTCCACTGCATAATCTAGGCTTATCTCTCTTTGCCTTATGTTCTAACCATACTCTACTCAGTTTTCGTGATCTTTCAGTCTGTCTTCTTGTGATCTCTGTCCAGATGTTGTGCAGCATTACAACACTGTTCATTAGGAACGGATTCTCTGCTTACAACATGGTAATTAGTAAGCGCCATACTAGCATGCCTTTGCGCCCTCCAAAAATTCACCCCTGGCCGTTCCGCAGATTAGCAAAACATCCCATTCTCCCTCTAATGACACACCGAGAGAAATATTTGCTTCTTTTGGCAGCCGGCGTACAGTCTACTTTCATTTTTGGTTGCAAAGCAAATTCTCTTCCTCTGCCGTCAACGTTTTGGGTCTGACAGACCAAGTTCTGGACACGGAAATCAAGAGTGTAGTGAAACTGACTCAGTTAAGAGGAACACGGGGGAACGGCATGGCATTGTGTTACATTTTAAAGTTTTATCGATTCTTAAAAGCCAGTATTTGAACACCAGCCAACGGGTAATGTTGCCAATAAAATGAGTTCAGCAGAGGTGCATCATTTTCCATGTTCTAAATGACACGGGCTTATGATTTTCCACTTATGGCTATCATTCCCAATTAAGATTACAACATTGAGTGCCGAGTTGGAGTTGTTGTAACTACTGGTGCAATTTCATGATGGATGGAGACTTGTATTGCCTCCACCTTTTTCATTATATTATCATGATTTGTCATGCATTACCTATCAGTATGGTACACTGCCATAAATGTGAATCATCCCCCATGTTATTGAGTTATCAACACCTGCAATTCGATTATAAACACCTGTTATTTGATAACTGGCGCCAGTTTGTTTGTCTACCAACTTTGTGTGGTGACAAATTCATATGCTATGAATTCACTCATGCGATCATACTTTTGTTAAGCATGTAGCAGCAAGATCCTTGAAGACGGCTTCCAAGTTCTTCACCTTCTATCCAAAGTCATTTGACTTTGATCATAAAAGAGATGGAAAGCAAAAGGAGTGCTGACAAACTGGCAGTGGCTCATCCTGACTCATGAACATGGCGTAAAATGTGCTGCTCAGGATCCAACTTCCTCTGCTTGTTACCGATAACGGCAATTATACAATGAGTCTTTCCTTAGCAACTTCGGACAACAGGGGTAAACACACATTCTTGAAACCAGCGAGCAAGCCAACAACCAGCTACAGAGTAACGTCCACAGGTGCCAGAGAGATGGAGTCACCTCCACTCTTGGTCCGGAGGAAATCTTAAACATACACTCTCTCTGTCTGTCTCTCTCGTTCTCTCTCAGGAGTCCACAAACACGCATACAAACGCAGACATACAAATTAATCAGCCCAGGAACAAGAGATGACAGATTGATCATTGCCATGATTACAATCATCACTGTCCTGGAGTCGTCTTGGTCCTGTAATTTTACCCCAACACAGAAACAACACTAATCTAGTACTAGGCTTCGATACCAACCCCTAACCCCCTGTCTGTAGTACACACAGACACATACAGCTCTATAAAATCAGACTTGGCCATATGGTGGATATCTGTCAGATATCTGTTGCCGGGGCAAGTACAGTCCTCCAGGCATTCTCACATACACCTCACCCCACTGGAATGTGTTCAAGACGTTCAGCTGAATGCTACAGACAGTATAGGTATCTGCCCTAAGCCTGAGAGTACAGCAACAGTACTACAGTGTAGGCTTGCTGCAAGAACGTCCTTTTAACGTTACAATGAGGATATTAAAAGAAAAAGCCATCGTTGGCCCTTTCACAGGCATCTACACCAGGCATTTTAGGCAGGACTGTGGATGGTATTCCAAACTGGCAATGGTGCTCTCCTTATGGAGAATGGTGGGAGATGTGGGCGGTTTAATGTTGTGTTAGGCGGCCTGCAGGAGCCAAAGCTCAGGATGCAGAGGAGGAGGAAGAGGAGGGTGAGTTGGAGGATGAAGAGCATTCTCTGAGCTGGTACAGTAGAATTATTTTCAAAACTGGTAGCTAGGATTTGTTTGCCGTCTACCAGATGCAATTGTATACAAGGAACTTGATCTACTGCCCACTGTAGCAGTACTAATCTACTAACAGGTGGGATAATGAGTGTGTGAGAGAGACAAAGAGGGAGAGACAGAGACAGAGACAGGGAGAGTGAGAAATCAGTCAGTCTATGTCTGGGTGGCAAGAGAGTAGACAGGCAGGCTGCAGAAACAGGTGCTATGTTCGAGTTGTGTCATGTCCTGTTGGCCAGACAGTCTAAGCAGAACTTCTGTGTGTGCGTCTTTGTTTTCCCAGATTGGTCACTCTCTTTACTTCACTTTCTTTGCTTCACGCCTTCCTTCCTTCCTTTACTTCTTCGAAACTCTTCCTTTTCTTTATGCACTCTTGTCAATGCTTAATAATACACTAAATCCTCAATCCACTTAATTTCTCCCTTTGATCACTTGGGAAATCACACCCAACCCACTCACACCCATCATACCCAACTACTTGTGAGAAAACATATCAAATTGTACTCTTTCTTCTACCTCCTTCCCATCTGTGACATGACATCTGCTATGTCTGCTTGCTACTCCATTAGCCCAGTTTTTACACTCCTCACTAAATTGTGTAGTGCGTGCTAATTCATTCCTACACATGCATAGTGATTGTGTTTGTTGCTTTTGTTGTAACTAATGTGTAGATGAAGTGGTGAGAGAAACACTGAGGAAATGTAACAAAGTAGTGAGTGAGACAGAGTGACAGTAAGAGAAACTGAGCATGTGAGTGGGTGAAAGGGAAGGGGAGGAGACAAAAACTAAGAAGGAAAACATTTTGATTTTATTAGATGCCCAGGTGAGGGCGGTGGGCCCCGTTTCCATGGAGACAGAAAGGAACGGCTTATCTAAAACCCTCAGTGGCTCAGCTCCACTTGATGGAATATTAAACCTGCAAACGCACGTCACAGTGATGCAGCACGTTGCTTAATAAACTGTCTCCATCAACAGCATGGATCAGTCTAAATTCACTGCATTTGCAACCCAGACAAGGCCAACTATGATCAAAACACTACCACTCACTCACTACTTCAGCACTAAGTGTTTGAGTCGCAGCTGTAGGATCAGCTTCTAGTCTCCTTTGCAAAAAAAACAGTTGTTCCGAAATCACATGGCCCCCCAAAGCAGCAGTGTCTGGATTGCTGCAGCGTCCCATGCGGTCCTCTGACACAGCACTTTGGAAAGTAGGCCAAGGTGAGTGGGAATAGTCTTTACTGGGACCTTGCCACCACAGTCACCACAGCAGCAAATGGGCACCTCTCCAAAACCTTTGTAATCAACATACAAAGAAGTACATAAACATCATTCCCCCGTGGAACACCATGACCAAGAAGCTTCAACAATGACTAATTTCTGCAACTCAGTCCACGCTGTGTGGAGAAATTACGTAAGAACTGCAGTCAGGCTTCAAATAACTCTTTGATAACGACTGCAAATCTGCCAAAGCCTCGCTAAGTAGACACAAATTAGCCCATCAGGCAGAGGCGAAAGGAATATGGGGGAGGGGTAGGAAAATGTTCCTTTGGGTATTCAGCTTAATACCTCAGTTCTGGAGCTAACCATTTTTCCACAGTGCTGAGGAGCAGCTTTCTACAGGCCCGAGTCTGCTGGTTAGCAGTTAACCTGCTGTTCCAAAAAGTCCTTCCCCTAAAAGAGGGCTACGCAGTAAAGGGGTCATTAACAAGACAGTGATAGCACCAGAGAGTTTTAGATGCAAAAAAAGAAAAGATAGATAGATAACCAAAAATTTGCTGGGGCATGCAAACAGTTTAGCAAAATTATGTGTATATTTAAACCTCAAACACAGCTTCTGGTTTTTCTGAATACCCAGTTTTTGTCATGTGTGTGATGCCAGCTACAAGCCACCAGTCAGGATCGAGGAATATATTATTTCATGTTTTTAGATTAAAATATATGATTGGTTTGTTGGCATACAATAACATTTATTTATTTACTCCGGTTCGTGTATCCTGTAGATTTCAGCATATTTCAGATATGTGATCTTTGAGTCAAAGATGGGCCAGTATTATCTGAACACAATATGTTGTTGTGCAAGCACAGCTCAAAGTTGATGAAGACAGACAAGTTGGCTGAGTTTTTTTCCGCTAAGTGTTGTCTACTTGCTCTTGATTCCTGGAAAAGATGCCAGATATCTTGGCCTTGTAAGCATTTTTTGTGAGTGACATAACATTGCGTACTTCCAATATCCTGATGAAATTAGAAAACTATTTTGATCACTGGTGTGCTTAGCCATGACATCGTAAGTAATAATCAATATATTTGCTAACTTAATTTAGACCACACCAACTTAATCTAACTAAAATTAGACGACTTGAATCGTCAGCATATGCCTCCCACACACTGTAGGTGTTTACAGCCATGTTTGCTATTTAGATCTCTGACGTGGCCTCAGAGTATTTTACTGCAGTTCTTTGTTTTCCATTTTATGACATTTCTGTATAATTTTTCCAGCTTTTTTCGATCAGTAGTTAATATCTCAAAGGAATTTAGTTTCTAAATCTTTTGTAGGGGTAGTGGGGGGGGGCATTTTCTGTTGCTTTCTCTTTAAAGCAGAGAAAAAGCACAGAGGAGAGAAGGGAGCACTAAGCTGATTAGGTGCTGGGGTTGGAGACGGGCCAATCCATGCCTGCTGGCAGTGGGAATTTTGGGCAAGGACCTGAGGAAGCTGGAGTGGGTTATTAAAGAGCGAGCGGCTCACCCAACAACAATGAAATGCTGGCCAACATACTTAAGTTGCAGGTTGTGTGGATTTTACAAGCAAGCACTACCCATGAAATGAGGCCCAGGAATATCAGTAAAAAGATCTTGTATGCTCTCTGAGGTTCTACTCTGTGATATGAGTAGTCCCGCAAAGCTCCTTCACCTGTATATCAAGTATTTCTACCTCCCATGGAATACAAACCGTCCTTCTTAAATTTTAGCCTGGCTACAATATCAAGATCACCAGATCTAACTCCAAGGCTGCACTTTATTTCTGTAATCCTAATAATATCTTGGCTGCGGAGACCTGACCTCAACAGGTGGCTGGATTGGCAAGTCGCCAAGCCGAGGTGAGGGGTTAAAGGTCAGCCAATACACCTGCACCTGTTGCAGCTCTGAAAGACATTCAGCTGCAGCTGTGGCTAGTGCAGGCCATCCCAAGACAACAACCTATAAAGATGCCCTGTCCCAGGCCGGGTTACGACTGGATTTTATCCAACCAAGACGTCTTACTGCAGTGATGTAACTAATCTTGGCTACCCGTCCTACAACCTAAAAACAACACAGAGCTACAGTATGAGGGCAGGAATCATTCATGTTTTAGTGGTACAGTGTTTAAAATATTAATCTTGTAGCCCAATCTAAACAGAAGTGAAATGTAGTTCCTTGCACAGACTACTGGGCTTTGGCATTTTAGGCCCAGTAAGAGGCCAAGTTTGAGACAGTCACAGCAGAGCACTGGCAGCCTCAGGGCACAACCACAGACAAACACAGACTCTGGCATATGATACTGTGGTGTGGTGTGGTGTGGTGTGGTGTGGTGTGTGATTCACTGAAGCTGCTATATAACTTCCAAAAGTGAAAATGCCTAAATGCCCCCACCCCCCACGTGGACACCAACCCACTCACCCCACTGTTCTGTGCAGCTAGCCCCTCCATTTTATTAGCGCCTGTCTCAAAGTTGGCTAAACCCCTCACGCTGAGGCTTCAAATGAAACCTATTGTCGGTGTCCTGGTCTAGTGTTTAGAGCAAACTGAGCGAGCAGTCTGTCAGCCCATGTTTGGCTTTATAGACAAGGGGGGGTTTGGGGGGGGAGAGAGAGAAGTTAAACAATACTGTTGGCTGCCCGCTCCAGCACAAATGATTTATTGGCGAGAGAGAGAAGTGGAGTGAAAGACAGAGATACGACAGAGTGACAGAATAAGAGAAAGTGGGGAGAGAAAAGGATGGGAAAGTGAGTCTGAGTGAGTAATGGGAAAGTAAAAGTGAGGACCATGCAAGTGAGAGTGGACACTGGTTTAGCCAAAGCCTCCCAGAGCCAGCCTTTCTCTGGATAATGAATGGCTGGAAATCATTAAAAAGAACAAGAAAATGAAAGAAGGGAGAAAGAACAGGATGGTAAAAAGACATTCTGAATAAAAAAAAGAACCTTTTGAGGACTTTTCACCATGGAGCAGCAGTGGACTGCCACCAAGCATTTGGTTTAACCCCAAACGGCAATCATACTCACCGAGACTAATTTGCAAGAAATCTCAAATGAAAAGTATAGCTCCACCATGAATTGGAATACCACATCAAAAGAAAAGTGACACCTTATGAAAAACCATTCTCCTTATGCTATGAGCAATATGGTGCTCATTTACCCAAGGTGTTGAGAGACCTAGTGCCCCGTGTTAAATGATCCTGTCCACGGCTCACGGAGCAGTGAGCACCAATACAATAATGGAACAGAAGGATTAGGAACCTGATGACTTGATGATCAGTAGAAACTCAAAACTGAAGTGGAACTTACAGAGAGACACAAAATATGGCCAGCAATTGCACTGTTAAAGTTGTAGTGGTTTGCTTTTCTTGTTTGGTTCTCACTTCTTTTGAGGTGAGATGTTTTTATAAGCCCCTTGGATTTTTTGTCTTACCTGGACCAATTTGTATTTTTTCCTCATCTTTATGGGTTTGTTGATCAATGTATTTCATCAGAGTGGTTTCAATATCTTCCCTCTCTGCTTTATCACTGTGCAAGGAAACTGAACTCAACTAACCTAAGCAGACAACTGAGGAAAGAATCTTCCTGCCCACCCAATCAACGGGGACAGCTTAGAGCTGCGTGTGTTTGAGTGCGTATACTGGGGAACAATGCTGTTTTGGTGACTAATTTGGAAGCCATTATTTTTAGACTCATTAGGCTTTTTGGCCATGGGTTCCACACTTCATAAATGGAGAGAGAGTGTGAGGGAGAGAGGAGGAAAGTGAGTTCAGGCAGGAGCATAACAACTTCTCCTTTTCCCCTCACATGATCTGATCCTTGAGAGTTTGGAACAAGAGCAGAAAAGCAACCGAGTGTTTTTCAAATCAGCTGGAATCATTAATGATATTTTGACAGATTTCTGGAAGGTCTAAATCTCTGTACCCTAATGCAGATAACAAAGCCAACAATACAACAACACAGAGAGTCTTAAAGATAAGGTCAATGAACTTGACCATAGCTGTGTCATTTATAGAACAGTAGCTCATGGTCAAACCTAGCCTTCTGTACACACCAGCTTTTAGTGGTGGACTGCAAAGTTTACAGAGCAGAGTTAGTGCTGGGCAGGGTTACTTTGACTAAAGCGATGGAAGTATTCAAACAGTGAACGAGTGGAGGAGATAAGATCTTTATCTTAGTCATATCCGGGATGATGTGTTGACTATAGCTGGGCAGAAACTAGAAAGCACAGATCAAAACAGATTGGAAAGACACAGGAAGGGAGAGACAGATTGGTCCTCATTTATCATGCAAGCATACAACCAAACCCATTTTCCATAAGGAATTCCATTGCATGACTTTCAACTTAATCATGCACTATTGGTAAGAGTATATCTACTCCAAAAGCATGTACACTCAGCTGGAGAAGTGGAGAAGCAGGTCAAGTCACTTAGAGCAGTTATTCTCAGCCTTTTTCATATTAACGACCCCTAATCTAGTCCACATTAGGGCCACAGACCCCTATTTGATGAGATTTTGTCTCTCTGACCCAAATCTGACACAAATAAAAATATTTTTATTGTTAGGTATTATTTTGTCCAGAATTCCATGACTACCTGTATTGTAGGTAGAGAGATAACAGAGAAACTATGATCAAAACAGTCATTCTTCTAGATTCTCTAATTGTGTTACCTTCTTGTAAATGAAATAATGCTGAAGTTTAACAATTCATCAATTTGCTGGTTTGGAACCCCCTCAAGGACCCCTCGTGTTCCCCGGACCACACGTTGAGAAACACTGACTTAGAGGAGCGTAGGGCCCTTCCGCAGCCACCAAGGTGAGCTGGTGGATGAATGTCCTGGTGGAGCCCTCTGCCTCGGCAAGGGTGTAGGCTCACTTCACAGACCAGCACACTGCTGTCTAGCTTGATTTGTCTGGGTGCTATGCTTCAAGGCCTGTTGTGTTGTGAGGCCAAACATCTCCCTAGGGACCAAAAGGAGAGTGTGTAGGGCTTCTCTGCTTGGCTCTGGCTGGGGAGAGGCAGAAATACCTGGCGGCGGGTCAGGGCAGACATGAGGTTGCCAAGTTCCCTTGCCATACAGGCAAAGAACTGCAGCGATGCATCACCGAGGGTCTGGACAGAGAGTCTGGGGGTGTGATCACTAGCCTGGGTGCAAACACAGTCCAGGAGAAAACACCACGCTCAGGAGAGGAAAGAGACAGGCAGCTGGGATTGACCAGTCACAGCCACAGGAGGAACTCAACATAGCTCTAACCAGTAGTTACGAGGCTACAAGTGACAAGTTGCCACATCTTTGTTGGTATAGACACTCAACCTGTGTGCAGAGGATAGGCATGAGAAAATGTACAGCGAGATGGTCATTAATGACAAATAAGCCCCGACAGGGTGATTCAGGGTCTTGATCAAGCTGAAAGGACTTACTGTACATTACAATAATGACTATCCTGCTACATATTATCCCACTTATTATGGCTATACCAAATACAATCATTTGGCACAACATATTTATTTAACAGGATTTCTTACAAAGTAATTTATAAGCTTCCAGCTAAAAAGCAGCAACCAAGGAGTAACGTCTTTTTGGCACAAGGTGTCGAGAGTTCATTTAATTGGAAATCAAAAAAATCAACAGAGTTTCTGATATGATTAGATGTTACACAGCAGTCTGTTATTCAGAAATAACAGACCTCAGAATGCATTCATCTTCCAACCAGAATAAATGAGTAATCAACAAAGCAACGCAATAACCTGTTAAGCACTGTCTGGTGGTCAGGAGAGTTAATCAGAATGGGATTGATAAGAGCACAGAATGACAGAATACTGTAAGCCTTCTTAGTTGATTACCTCAGATTTTACTTTATAGGCCATTTCATTGCTGCAGAATATAGAGGTGCAGCAGTCCACAAATGCCAGGAGGATGCTGCATTTCTGTCATCACAAATTGACAAGTTCAGCATTACAGAGCCTAGCCTAAATGCTGTCTGTAGAGTTCACAGGAAAGCAGTGGGTGTGTTATTTTTCAAACCTGTGCTGTCATGAATGTGCTGTTCACACTGGATCTTGTGTTAGCAATGAGCTGGTGCAGCATGTCTTGGTGTGGTTGATCAGTCCAGAGAACTGTGTCTAACCATCTCCAAGTGTCACCTTGTGTTTTCATATGTAGTTTAAATGCATGCCAGTATAGTTAAGCAGATAATGAACTGACATTATATGGGCCATTAGCTGCCAGAGAGCATAACTTGTAGTTTGGTTTGTTATTTTTGTTTGTTTTTGTCATCCATTGCCGTTCTCCCTTTGCCACTTACAGATCAAAGAGTTTAGTGGTTTGTTTGAGAAATAAGTTCACAAGACTTTCAAATGAAGAGAGATTAAAAAAAGAGGGACTTTTAAATACAAGGTAATGTTCTTTATAAATCTATCCTGAGAGACAGCTTTGGGATATGTGGTTGCCATTAGGTTGAGTGGCAGTTACGGTGTAGTAGCAGAGCCTGGCGATTACAGGCTGAGTGAATGGCTATTCCCATGGTTTTGTGGCTTTGTGCAACGGGAACAGTGACCCCACTGTAATCCGTGGCTGTTTACATTCCAGCAGATCAGTTCCTACTGGAACCAGGGGGAAGGAAGGGCAGGGGTTAAAGAGGACTCTCACGCACCCTATCTTCCCAAATCCAAAACAAGCCTCACCCGCGACCCACACTTAATAAACAAACTACAGTGAACCACTTGGGAAGGCTTACACCGTCTTATCGAAAGTCAGGAGTTGTAACCCACAACCCACTCCTCTCTTTTCCTCTACCTCCCTTTCTTTTCTCAGTCATCTGCTTCCCGCTCCCAAATCCACCTTTCCATCTCCCAACTGTAACTCCAAGTCTTGAGTATTTCAGGCCATCCCCTTCTTTCTATTTGTTCCAAGTCTCCAATCTTCTCTTCCCTCTCCATTCAGTTTCCCACGACTGGCTTTGGAAGTTTGGAGCTCTCCTGCAAGTATCCCTAATTTGTCGGGGTGGGGTGGGGTGAGGTGGGGTGGGGTGGTCAGCTTCCAGTTTGTCCCTGCATAGGACGCCTGGAGGCAACAACACAGCGCAGAGGCCCTCCCCACTCATCCATTCCCTCGAAAGCCCTCCCAGACCAACACAAGACAAAAGGCCTTCGGAATTGGTTAAAAATAGCCCTTGATTTCATGTTTCACATGGGGAGGAAAAGGAGAGGGTTTATGCGTGTTTCAACATGTCGCAAGGTCTTGCACACAAGTCTGAGGGCAAACAGGCTGAATCTCTCATGTCTGAGAGAGATTCAAGGGAAAGGCTGCAGAATAGTGTGCCTCAAGTTAAAAGAATGCACAAACTGGCAGAAAATGGAAGGAATCATTCTTTCTCAAAACTTTTGGACAGTGCTATGGGGCAGGAGTCCAACATTTGAATTCCAGTAAACACAGGAAACGAATTGTGCTTAGATGAAATGAGAATGACCTCAACAGTTGAAACATCATCAGAACGTCATGTTCTTGTTGGAAAAACAACGGATGTGATACAGAGAGTCAAACTGCAGGCAATACAGTCTAAGGTCATAGCAATTCACATCTTTGAATGGGCCTTTTGTGTACTGCAACTCAATAGGCACCCTGGTTTCATTTGCAGGTATAGCATGCTCGCATAATCTGGACCATCGTTACATAAACTGACCTGCATGACAATGCAAAGAGCGTTGTCTTTTAACAAGCAGGCATAAAAGACGCCTCTTAGCACACGACCCAACATCAGTGGTAATCACAGCAGTGTCAGTGAATAACCCTCCCTTATCCTCCACATAGATCCTTAACCTCAGGATATCAGAAAATTTGTGGGTGTGATTCAATGTGAGCTCAGAGACCAGAACAGACATTGCGAACAAAACAATTTCAACCCAGCTCATATGATGAGGGGTCATTTTCAAGTGGGTGTTGAACTTGGTTCCCCTGCTGCGCGTGTGTGTGTGTATGAGTGAGAGGAAGAATATGTTGGAATCAGGTCACAGCAGGGTCAATGGGAGCTAGGTGTTGCCTAGGGTATTTTGGACTGCATAGCAAAGCAGTTATTAGAGAGTGGGTGTTGAGCATTTTAACTCGCACTGATGTCATCAGAGGGGCTTTGTGGGGCTGGAGAGTTCTTCTTTACACCCACCTACCTGCCTTCACCACTGGGTGATAATGGATTGTGGGTGTGTGTGTATGTTTCTCACATCACTGAAACAAAATGAACATTGTGCGTACAACATTTGTTCATATGACTTTTTGTCCACCTCTAAATGATTGCAAGACCACTACGTCAAATCACCCCCCTGTTCAGGTGACCACAGAACCAGCTTCCTGTCTGAAACCCTGAGGCTTCTCCAACCTTGCAACACCTGTTCCTGACACGGCCTCTGCAGTCAAGCACTCTCAGTCCCAGGTGCATTCACTCACTCCCACATACACACACACACACACACACAGTCAGAAACTTGTGCGGCTCAGCACAAAAAGGGACTAGAACTCTCTGTCCTATACTGCCTTGCTCTCATTTGTTACAATGCTGTGTTTGATGTTTTTCTACAGCTACTGTAGAATGGCTTGCTCACCATACGACTGAGCCTACAGACAACCTCAGCCCACACACTCATGTGCTTTGCTTCCAGATTGTTCTGTCCTGTACCCCTACAGTCAGGGGAGAGACAGCGAGAGCTCTCAACAAAACAGAGAATGTCTCCATGTCCCATGTTACGCATGCCATGGTCAACTGCTGTTGGACAAAGAGACAAAAACATGTTGCCTTGGCAACGCTCGCCTGAAATAACTTTGTGCTGGCTTCCTCTGGGAAAATCTAGCCTGTAGGTTCAACAGATACTGTAGATATTAATATCTGAGTTGATACGACTCAAGAAAATAGAGTAAATATATTACCAGATGTATATAAATAATACAATGCTAAAATTCAATAAAGCGGCTATGATACAATAAGTTACAACTCCTTTCTTTGGAGGCCTATGCCAAGAACAATCCACTAAAGCTGTACTGACGCATTAGCTTTGCATGGCAGCACATGTTCTATGTAGGCCAACATGTTCTGGCCATTCACTCGGCCTCTCTCTATCCTTCTTCCCTATCCTTCCAATCACTGACAACACATCCTCTCTTTATCGCTGCTCCCTCACTACAGCTACATTCTCTCTTCTCATCCTCTTTCACATTTGGTTCTTGCACATAACCTCTCTTCAAAGCCACCACTGCCCTTAGCAGAAAATGGTGGCAGTGGTGTGTCGTGCTGGGTGTTCACCCTAGGTGGGCAACCCCAAAAGATGGCTCAGAGGATTGTGATCTCTCCCAGGCCCTCGCTAACCCATTCCTCTCCCCCAGAGCTGTGCCACATCCTGCAGGTTGGGACCGCAGCCCATCTGGGTCTAGTTAGAGCCAAGACACCAGAGCCATAAAACTAGGCTGGGAGGAAAACAGAGGGGCACCTTCTCATCTATAACCCCAACCCAGAGCTCTCAGATGGGGGCTCTGATGTGGGCTGCAGCAATGTTGTAGCCTATTCTTTTATATTGGCTAAAAATGACAGTCATGAGATTTGACCTGATTTTGTTTACAATACTCCATTTAAATTGATTTTAATGCCATTCTCTTAAATATTTAATGTTGTTTGAAGCTACAATGCATCTTGCACTGAACATCTTGAATTGTATGCAATTGCATACTGCATGAAATACATCACTGTGGGTCAAATTTGTGTCACCAATAGGGATGTACTAATAACACTTTCACTGGCAGTAGTGATTCCAAGGGTTAAAATCTAAGCATCATCCAATACACTTAATCCGATGCCTTACTTTAACTGAACAATATATTGTAGGTTTAGCCCATAGGTTTGGCATCAGTGAACAAAAATGACACATTGCGATGATTGTGAAGCCACAGAGAGATCTAGGATCCATTGTTTGAAAAAGAATGCAGAAAAACAAGCCGCTTGGCTTTGATCACTGACATGCCATACCTGGCTCTCGGCATCTGATTAAATATCATCTGATATTCAAACACCGTTTCACTATCAGCCCAATCTATTACCAGTATAAGTATATAATTGTAACACTAGTCACAAAGGTTTTAATGCTTGTATTATGTTAACCTTGGGGTCAAATAGAGCCTGTAATGTACTATGAGTCTGGAATTGCCTTTTATCTCAGTGAACTGGCGGTGGAGGGTTAGGGACACAAAACACCAGGCCTAGAGTTCAAAGGACCTCGTCTCTGGTCTCTCTGCATTTCTACCCATCAACCAATGAGATCCCCCCCCCTCAATAAGATGTTATTCATTAGCAATTTACAGCTGGCTTCCCATGAAAGAAAATCAGTTCTCATTTAAAAAGGCAGCAGGTTCTGGTTTGACAACAAAAACTGTGAACCAAAGATGTGGGGTGGGGTGTTGTGTTTTATACAAAGAATCATGAAGATATGATGCACTGTAAAACTGTAGGCCAAGTCTTTGCTTTGAGTTGAGCGGTGTGGTGCTTTGGCATTTGTCATCAGGAGTTCGTCACCTGGATTTGATATGGAGAGGGTTGAGTCTAAGCACTCCAACTGAATCTTCCAGACCTGCAATCTGATTAGGCCTGGAGTGTGTCAATGCATATGCAGAACATACACACACACTGTCAGTTCTAGAGATGCATTTTTACATAATGACCTGTACTGTCCCGAAAAGTGACAAAGAAGACATTATGCGCTATGTACAATGTCATCTCAATATGTACCACCCACACACACTCTAGCCCTAAGCAATAGCACTATACCAACTCAAAAGGCTCTAATCAAGGCTATCTAGTGCACCAAATATCAGTTTCACCTCTTTGTTCGTGCACCAAGAGACCAATACCAGATAGGCTTGCCACTTAGCTAAGTTTGTGCAGCTGTTTATTCAACAGCAAACAATTATTCTGATGTACTTGGTGTGACAATTGAGGTTCTATATTTAGTGCCACTTGATATTTCCAGCTCCAGACCTTCGCTAACCCCCCTCCCTTTGATCCTCCTTTCAGAAAGGAGATGAAAAGATGAAGAGTGACACTCATAGAGGATAGTGAATGGAAGGAGGACATCCTCCTCCTCTTTCCTTCGTCTCTCACTGTACACACATCATGCTCCTGTCTCTGTCCTTCTGGAGTCGTCATCCTCTACCAATGTCTCACACAGATACAGTGGACTCCAATTTGAAGAAGACATTATGCACAGGATAATATTTCTCATCACATTTAGTACCACTAGGGTATGAATACCTCTGTGGTTAGGAGAAATCTTCCCTGCTCTTGGGTGCACTATGCAAAGAATAGCCTACCTATTCAATATGTGGCAAATGTCTGCACAAGGAATGCAGACCCCCACCCACCCCCCCACCCACACACAAAAACACAAAAATCCCTGTACCTACTGCTTCTTTTACATAAGAGCTCTCAGCATCTCTCTCCCCTGCTAGAGAACGCTGCATATGAATGAGTCAAATGCAACAAGCCATGTGCCGTTTCATCCTCTTGCTGTTTTCACCTCTCGCCTCAAAACACATCCCACGTTTAGAAAAAAGCTGTTGGGTAGCATTGGTTTGGGCCGATCAATATTCAGTGCGCCCACATTCAGCAGCACATAACATTGTAAAAGGAATCAGCAATAAATTGGATGATAGTGTTACAAAAAAGTGGCCTACCAAAACATTAACACTATAAAAAAAATAAAAAACATTATGCTTTTACGCATTGCAAAGACACCCAAACACTGGCACCATTAGAAACATCAAGATCATACTAAAGACTTGAATCTACCTAGCATTAAGTGGTTTTTCCAGTTTTTCTCTCTTGCACAATGAGTGTGTTAGCCACTTCAGGAAACACACACAGCCCTGCTCACATGACTTACAGTATCAGCAACATGTGGTGTCATTTCATTCCTTCTGACACTGCTGTGCTAGTTAGTTTGGTGTTTAGCACATTAGCAACATGCTCAGCGTTATGCAGGACAGCACTGTTGTTGACAGTGTGGTGAAAGCCTGGTGCTGTGGCAGCGAGCCCATCACACATTCCAGGTATGCCTCAGAAGAATGGAAAAATACTAATAACAATAATTATTTACATGTACTTACATACATTGGGAAATATAATAGACATGTCAACATTCACAATTGCACAACACAATCTAAACAGTCAAACTTTTCCAATGTTTAGTCTGTAAATGAGTTCTTAAGAAGGTGCCACTTGCTTCCTTTGATGTATATCTTAAGCTGTAAACCATTCACTATGAGTTATTCTTTTTATAAACAGATATGAACAACTATAAAATCAGATTTTTTTCCTACAGTCAAAATGGCCGCTTAACTGTCATGGGACGTATTATATAGTAAATCATTTGACGGTGAAAACCTTTCAGAGATTATTACCCAGAGCAAACAAAAAGCAGCCAATTGGGAGGAAGTTTTCACTCACCATCTCGTCCAGAGCATAGCGGAGCAAGCCATGCTCGTACAGGATGAAGAACCTCCTCTGCCATTTCTGCACGGAAAAAAAGAAGTCCTGAAGTTAGTCATATGCCCATATAGTCACATGAATCATTTCAGTTTCAATGTCAGTCATTACAGTGCATTGCATGATATGGCAATTTATACAGGATGAAACAATATGAAAAAATGTGCCACTGTTTTGGTTTGGCAACTGTTGTTTATTAAGCACTAGCCTATTTTTAGCCATGACAGTTTGAACAAATGATCCTGAGATGCATGGAGACATTCAGTTTATAAAAACAGGAATTTATTATTAACAGGAACCACTCTAAACTTTCCAATGTAAAATCTTGGAGTCGTATATGCATACTATGCAATAGTATCCGTCTTCTCCAGAGATGAATGCTGCAGATGACTGACTCAGCACACTCTACATCCCAGAGTAAAGACTGGGCCAACTCTCTCTCTCTCACACACACACACACACACACGCGCACACACACATACGTATATATACAGCCAAGCCTTTGCGTAAAATGTACCATGCAGTAGCAACCAATATGCTGGCACACTTTCAGCATATGCCACATAACAAGGCCTTAAGGCCAGTTGGACTACATTCTATCCCTATGCTTCAGTTACGAGATCAATCATCCACTCAGGCTGAATTTTTTTCAAAACTGTATGTGAGAGCAATGGGTAAGAACAGAAAACAAGACAAATCTGTAGCTGCTCCTGAAGCCCCAGTTGAATTATAGCACAAAAACAACATAGGCCTATTAGAAGCAGTAAAGCCCTTTCACAGCAGTACACAGACACACTTCTGATAATATTAACAAGCTAAATGATTAGCAAATCTCTCTCTTACGGGATTAAACCCTGAAACAGAACCCTGAACTGATACCTAACAGTATGATGTCAGTGTTTGGCCAAAACACAAGTAGTGTATAATACGTATGGACCCAAGCTTCCTGAGGATGATTAAGGTCTATAGTATTGATAAATTGCAAGGTAAAATCCAACACACAAGGAGGTCAATTTATCCCTTGGTTAGAATTACATTTTTGCCAATTTTTGAACATATGATATGGTGACCGTTCCCATTGATCTCCTTTCTCGTTGGCTAGATCGCCCCTCCATTGTCCCCTCCTTCCTTAATGCACCGTTTTGTCTCAGTGTTAAGTTTCTTGGCTCTGTTTCCTACCGAGACTGATACATAAAATATTGAGAAGTCTGAATAGGGTTGCAGATGAGCCTCCTCTACAGAGGACATGTTAGAGGGTCATCATACTCTTATCGATAGATGCCATTAAAAAGGGGATCTGAAACTCACAAGGGGCTGCTGAAAAAACCTGTTCGACTCCCAACCCTCTCTGAAGTGTTGTTCATGGACAGAACAGAATAGAGCCACAGACCAAAATCTTAGACCAAAGAGGACCTAAAACACCCAGAGCAACTGTTACCCTTCACATGACTCATCCAAGTCATCAGCTCTTTCTCTATGTCATTTATTTTTCAGTCAGTCCAAACCAGACCAACATGCTTACCTCAGCACTATGCAACAGAGCACCAATCACCTACCCCACAGTGAGGAAGTTGAATGTCAGAATAGACAGAACATGTAAGTGACGATGTGAAAGCGTGAGCGGACTGTTGACAGTAGTCGAGTTCAAGGCTCCAGAGATGTTTTCCCCTGGCCCATATGGAAGCCATCAGTGGGACTGTGAGAACTGGGACTTTTCCTTCTCCTCCCCCACATCCTCCCTACTCCTCTTTGGGATGCTCCACCACAATATCATCTGGGAGCTGATAGAGGAAGCGGTGCAACAGAGGGAGGCTCCCGCCACACTACGCCAGGGGAGCGGGTTTCGTGAAATAAAGTCAATATTATGCTCATTACTGCCTGAGAAAGGGGTTTCTTCTGATAAAGGACCAAGCCTCCCACAGGAAGCTGCCCACTCCATGACGCAGCTTCAGGAGCCACAGCAACCAGGCCTACTGTTCAGCTGCAATCTGCTGCTACATACAGTGGAGAGAATGTGGAAGACAACAAGAATACTCTGCAGAAAAACCCAGCTAACACATTATGCACCAGCAATGCAACCCATTTGGACTTTTTAGTCATTTCATGACTTACCAGCTGACAATATTGTGGCTATGTTCTTTGGTAGCAATTTTATTGCCTCCATGCCCCATTTCAGACTTGCTAACACACCATGTTGTAATTTCATGCTCCATATTTAAATACCTAAGGTTACCAGTCGGTCATCAAATTACCATCCAGCAACATGGGCACTTTGTTAAGGTTAACTCCATGTATGAACAAACCCAATGAGGCGGCAAAAGCTGCACAACATTTTGTATGATGGTAAGAAAGCCACAAGCCATTTTCTTGATTTACTAGCTATCAAGATAATTTTACTCTCCCAATGACTCCAGATGGGTAAATTCTCATGCTTTCAATCTAGTTCAAATTGTCTGCAGTTACCAATGTTATGTCAAGTTTAATGTCAATGCATAATTCTACAAGAACTGATTTTTGTTGTTGGGTATAAATTAGAACTGCAGCCATGATGAGTAACTTTGGTAATGCAGTTTAGCACATCTCTCTTTTCCCCAAATCTGTTGAAAATAACATAATTTAGACTATAGTATTATAACATAATATTTCAATATATTTTTAAACAAGCTCCTCTCCTACATGTAAACTATCAACTCAATGTTACCAAGTTCAATTTTCTATTTGTCACAAAGGGGGGAAGGGATCAGACCTGAGTCAAACAGCATTTACAAAGATTTTTTACATTATTTTTTTAACTACACTTCACTGCCAGGTGAGGATATTGCCACATACCAGCAAGTATAAACAATCACAGGAAAGTGTATGAAAGTCAATTTATAATATTCTTCCGTCTTTGTCAACTTACCTGACAATATCTGAACTGTCCTGATGCGCTAAACCCCACCCATCCTCACCCTAAGCAGGTTAATGCAAATATTAAGAATTGCAGCTACCATGTGACACAGATCAAAGAACACAAACGGCAACTCAGGATAGAAGTTAAAGTTGCAGACTATGGATCAAATGAAGTTGTTCAAGTAGCTCTACCACAAGGAAAATTAATAGTATTCAAAAAGAGGTGAAGAGATTAAAGTGCTCATGTCTCAATGTAATTAATTTCAATCCCAGCAAAGATTGTGTACCCACTTACCCTAGATCTGTGTAAGGGATTGTCAAAATTTGTTCCCTCAGGTGCCAGCAGCAACCATCCTCCATATATTGGTTTTGCCTAGTGGGGAGAAAACATAATTACAGTGTGTTGAAAGCAAAAACAGGAACATTAACAAACAGATCAATAGTTCAAATATATACTTCCTAATTGATTCTAAATAACAGCGTCTATTAAATGACTGCAGGCTAGCCAACAGTATATAAACTGTGGCCTAATATCACATGGTGTAATACTGACACAAACCCATTTTAGTTTGATTTCAGGATAGTATGTATATTGGTCAGATTAGCTAGCTGCTTTGAGTCAGCTGCGGCTAAGCTACACTCTCCAGCTGGCTGTATTCCAGCGCACCATGCCGCCGAGGAAAAAAGGAAAGGCTAACACACGTGATTTTCTCTCTGATCCCCTAAGTGGGTGGGTTGGTGGGTGGAGGGGGCAAGAAGCAAGAGGAGAGGAAGAAAAACAGAAGACGAGAGGTAAGAGAGAGAAGTAATGCAGGGACCAAGAACTTGTCTGGCTTGAGATTTGCAATTCAAACCTCTTCTACTGAGAAGGGAAGGTTGACTAATGAAATGCCACCTGGCACAAGTTTTTATAGTACAGGTACACACAATTTTAGTCATAGTAGTAGCCTGCAAAAGTTTGTTGAGCTACAACTTCAGCTGAAGGGATTGTTTTGTTGTGGACAATTGCAGCAGGAGCACCAACTCTACTAAATATGTTCAGACTAAACAAATCTTACCTACAGCTAAACAGATTAACAAACTAATTACCTCACATAATTCCATTTCAGTCCCATGGTCATGGAACAGTAGCCTACAAATAAAATCCAAAAGCTTTGACTTTTACAACAGCCTGGCACCTCCATGTCCCTCTATCAGTGGTTTTGATTACAGTCATAACTTCAGCCCCCGTAAAGCCATTTCTAATCCAACATAAATCCACTTTCACTTTGATTACAGGGAGAACAGCACATTTCTCAGGTGAGTGGCTTGATAAACAAAATGACGTAACAGGAATTTTGAATCCCATGTCAAACATCCACCAAAAACATCAGACATCCAAGAGTTTATGAGCATTTTTGTACAAGAAACATCCATCTTTAGAAGAATATTTTTAAAAAATGTTCAGACAAACTCTTAGTCTAAGTCGGAAAGCCATTGTATTTAAAGGATAATTGCAGTTATTTTCAACCTGGGAATTGTTTTCCCTTACATACCTATTTAAGGGACAAAATTTGAACACAATCAATCATCATGATAACAAAAACTAGGGAAATATGGCCCAGGTTGAAAATATCTAGAATTATCCTTTAAATATTGATACATCTTGGCACACAGCAAGGGTTAAATGTGTCGATTTCAGGGATCACGCCTGACAGATGGGATTAAGCTAAGTTATTTGATAATGGGACTGTACAGTGGAAAGGGCAGTACGTTTTGGGAGGATGAGAGGGAGTCAGGCTGACATTGGGGCCTTAAATACCTCTATGCCTGTGGAAAATGAGTTTAAAACACAAAGAGAAAGAGTGAGACTGAGCAGGGTTTGGAAAAAAAAATGGCCCATCTCTCCTCACATGGCCAGACAGGAGGCCCAATGGCAAGTTCTCCTGCGAGGGGGGGATAGGCGAGATGGATCTAGGTCAGTTTTTACCCTTCAATGGTTAAACGCAGTCATTTGAGTGTGTTTGTCTGTGTTCATTTCGCAACCGATGTCTCCCCCCCACCATTCCCTCCCATCATAATGACTATGTAATACTGCAGTGAGAGCGTGGGCCTTGCAGTGGTGAGTGGGTGGGGAGGAGGGCAAATACTAAAGGAATGACAAAAGTTCTGGCTGAAAATATGCTCGGAATGAGATTCACAGGCCCCAAGTATCTCGTGTGTAGTAGGCCTTTCTCAATAATGAGCAACATGTCAGGCATGTCTCGAGTCTGCAGTCTCTGGTAAATGATAACCTTTCACTGAGTGTAGTCATCAGAGGATAAGCTTGATAGCCTTTGGGTCAGAAATTCCAGTGGGAAAGACGATAAACCTCAAGTCTATTTCCACTCCTGCAGAGAAGCCGTTGGTCATGATGGAAGATGTTACAGGAAAATGTGTATGTGTTCACTGCTGAATCCTCACCCAACTTGCTTGATACACATTACCAGCTCCAGAGGCTTTATCCTCACAGTCATCATAAAATAATCTCTTCTTTCGGTTTGTATGTGTGTGTCATTCATATTAGCTGTCAAACCCCACAGAGTGGTAATGGTGAAACCAGGTGACCTGTCCATTAAACAGCTTAACAAAAAGCATAGTCACCATAGAAGCCGAATGAGTTCAATGTGACCTGATGCTGCAATTGACAACCTGCGAATACCCACATCACAGCGCAGTGTGTGTTACTGACAGATCTCTATTTAAGTACTTAGTATAAAATAATGGTTCAGTGATATAATATGACTTCATCAAAAGCTTCCTATCCTCAGTGCCTTCAAAACTTAGTTTGACTTGGGCATAGGAGAGATTATAACATTCATAAGTATAAGAGAGTGGCAAAGAAAACTGAGTGAGGGGAAATGCCAAAAGGGCCTTTCAAGCAATAAGCTTCTGTTTATGACATTATTACTTTTGAATATTTTCACCAAGATATAGCCTAACCCAGCAGATTCAACATACTCAGTTACTGTGCATATAACATGACAGGCAGTAGGACGGAGGCCTATATCTGTATGAATTAAGGTCAATACGCGCCCTTGGGCTGGAAACCAATTATGTCCAATTAACCTAACCTTTGTACTTGGCCTATGTTTGACACATTACAAACTGTTTGAAGCGTACACGTCAAACTGGGTTTTCCATTGGGAGAAAATATGGTTAGTGTGGACAATATCACAAATATCAGTTACCATAAACTACATGTTAACCACAATAAAACAAAGTCACTGTTTCTATTTACCTGATTTAAATCTTCGTCGTTCAGCAAATGCGATTCTCTGGGTTTAAAGCAGTTCTGACATTTACTTTTGTTGAAAATGTTGGCTTGAAATTTCCGACAGGGATTGTCTTTAGAGGACATGATTGATTTATAAGGAGACACTTGATGAAAATAACCGCTCAAAGAAAAAAAAAAAGTGCTCAATTCCTCCCTTCAAATGGGCTGGAATCAATTTGCCGATGTCAAAATATGACAAAACAACTTTCTAGAGCAAAAACCATCCGAAGAATGAAGCAAATAGTCCAGTAAATACGGCACGTTGTCCACCTGCCAAGGCTGTTACCTGGAATCTCACCACTACGGCGGTGAAGAACCTAACGTTAAGTAATATCGATTATACTCATCTTGCGCGAGGGGTTGCCTCCCACACTTCGGCTAACGTTGGGCTTCTAACTTTTTTTTCTTTTTTTAATCCCACTTCCAAGAATATGTTTACCAAGAAGTTGTCAGATAAGTCGACGAAAGCGCAGACAGTTGCACAGTCCTGTTTTCTTTTTTTTTCTTGTTTACGTTCTCCACCGAGATGTGGACATTACGACGTTTCACAGGTGACATTCCGGCCTCGAGCTCACTGCAACGGTCCCGTCATCAGCCTCCGTCAGGCAGAACGGCACTAACGTTGCCAAGGGAGTTCACTTTCGCCTCTCGCGCTCTCTCTCTCTCAAACAAGTGACATAGGATTCCTTTCCGTTAAATCCGTTTCACGCTGTGCTAATGTTATTCTTCAGGACCAGTCGCCGTTATCCAACTTTCGAAACGCCATCGAGTCGGTTAGTCATGCCGCTGGGTCCATGGCGTTAGGTCCCGTACGTCGTAGCACCCATGTTAACTCGCACTGAAACGCATTCTACGGTTGATGTTTTCGTGAAAATCCGTGGGCCGGACATCCAGTCGGTGGAGGGACGAGGCGGCGCTGGGAGAGAGGGAAAGAGGTGAGTAGCAGTAACGTCGACCAAACAGAAACATCCACACGCCCACAAAACGAGGCCATGTCGTTATATGTCCAATAGAAAACCGCAAAAAAAATCTCCACTACTTTGGCTCAAGGTAGGTGGGCTTTAAAGAGCCATGACAACAAAAACTAACTTCCGGGTAGATAACTGTGTGGATCCAGTTTAGGATGAGTTTCATATTCCTCATTCCAAACAGAAGAAAAAAAAATCTAGGGTACATGTATTCACCATTTCCCTTGTTTTTTTTATACATGTTATTTCTGTAACCTTTGTTTGGTTTGGTGTTTTTTGGGTTTGCTACTTTTATTCTAAATCCACAATAACAGGACAAGCTAACAAAGAAAGATAAACAGCTGTCAAAACACTTGCCTTGGCATATACAACCCCTTTTCAGCAGGGAACAATTGGTTGCAAAATCTGTAGTCAAAACTGTGATTCTCAAACTCCATAAATGACATAGCTTGTATGGGGCTTTATTTAATTGCTGGGGAATGACTTGCTGAAAACCACCGCCTGCAACATATTCAGTTCTTTGACCTCTTATGAAGTATTGTGAAAGCAAAAGGATAGCCTACAGCCTTTTCAATGCACAAACTGCACAGATACCGTCTCTCATTCCTTCATTGCATCAAATTGTTCCATCAAATTGACAAGCCATTTTGGCCATTCAGACGAGAGGACATTTACAAACTCATAAAAGGCAACTAAGCTATATCAATTTCATGTTATATTTGAAGCCATACCTATATTATTGAATTGCATGACACACTTTGCAATCATACACTTTCATACACAAGCAAATGCATAAAATA
>NW_027280372.1:0-71916 GCF_046629955.1 Centroberyx affinis
GAATGAAAGTGTCTGTGAATGAGGAACCCACGAACTTGAATTAACTTTAGCAGTTCATTCAGTGTTGAACATAGTGAGTCGAAGGAGAACTGAAAGTGTTTCACTTTTACTTCAAAATAACTTTTTCCCTACACCTCAGAGAGCAGAACAGTTGTTCTGAGAAAGGCTCACGTTCAGGAACCTTTGATGACATGAGTATGCAACTACAGGACAAAAGAATTTTCATAGTGTTCCTGACTTGTAATGCCATGAGTGTCAGCTCAAACTACAGTGCATGAACAGTATGATCTAAAACCAGGGTTCAGTGAAATCAAAGTAAAGCTGACCAGCATCTTCTTTTCAAATGTCATCGTTTACAGGCTGCAGTGAAATTACAGTCACTGAAAGACTTCAAATTGTGTGAACCCCCCCCCCCCCCCCCCCCCCCCCCCCCACACACACACACACAGAAAGAGTCTAGTTCTAGTTCCCTGTTCAATACCCAGCAGGATCATCCTCATCACCAAGGGCAACCATCAACCTCCACAGGCCAATGACAGGTCCCACAAACAGGGGACTCTTCCACTGTTTAACAAACCAATCAGAGCACAGATGAGCCACTTGCTTTGATCTCTCTCACTCATTTTTTATTTTGTGTATGGACCTAATTTCCACAGCGCTCGTATGCAATTATCCATGCTCTCTCTATAGCACACTGACTCGGCTCGAAACAGAAATAAAAGGACACACTTTTCCCCCTGTACTCTGTGATCAGTTCTGACAACAATCAACAACCCACACAGCACACAACCCCCCCCCCCCCCCCTCTCTCTCTCACACACACACAGACGTTAAAGCAATGAGGTAAGAAGTGTATTCCAGTGAAAGTAGCACAAGCCTTGTTGTTTTATCTAGGTCAGAAGAATGCAATGTTACCTAGTCCATATGTACATCTACAGCTGTGCTTTGGAAGTGAAGCAGTAGTGTATCTTGTGTGTAGTACTCCTCCCAGCACTACCATATGTACTCATGCATTCACTCTGGCAAAGCTCTGCCTCCTGTTTTCTACAGTAACAACCATCACTGCTATCACCTCCTGTTCCAGCAGCACAATACATATACCCACTATCATATATAAGAGGAAGCGAAAAAGACACACAAACTGGAAAACAGACAGCTGGAGAGAGACAGCGAGGGAGGGGAGTGGGAGAGAGAAACAGTAGAAACAGAAGAGAGAGAAAATAAGAAAAGAAACGGTGTGTAAACAATCAAACAGGGAGGAAAACGAGTTGTATAACGACAAACAGAATGGAGAAACAAAATGAGAGAAAGAGAAGAAAAGGAAAGGGAGAGATGAGAGAGGGAAGACATGGAAGACAGCTAATTTTGTATTTACCTGACAGGGAGTCAGAAGACATGCTTTCTTGCTGCTGCATCTTGAACGCTGGCTCCAGTGAGAGTCTCTCTGTGTGTCTTGAAGCTAGGAGAGAGTGAGCAAGCCAGCACGCTGTACTGTGTGTTTTGATGACGGAGTCCGCGTAGCAGCCCAGGGAGTGAGTGAGTGAGTGAGTGAGTGAGTGAGTGAGAAAGCAGCGGAGCGACGTAACCAGAGTATAGGGAAGGCAGGAGAAGGAATGAGCCTCTTCATTACCCCACAGACTGTCCCCCTATCTCCTTCTCACCTTCTCTCTCTGATTTTCTCTCTTTCTCTCTGTGTGTGTGTGTTTCATACACAAAGCACATGCTCTGCAGATGTAAAGATAGCATAAGCAGGAAGCTGGGATGAGTATGAAGGGAGGTAGAGGTTGGAGGAGAGGAGGAACTGAATAGAGGAAGAAAGCAATCACCTTTAGTGCAGGCTTACACCCAGGCACCGGGCCATTACTCTTCCCTCCCCTCCGTGTAACCTTGCAGCGCATTCAGAATGCTAAGCCACTTCTGGGCTTACAAACTCTGGTATACAGCATCTGATTGGCTCTGTGTGTGTGTGTGTGTGTGTGTGATCTTACCATGTGTGTTCATGGAAATCTTTTGTGAATTTGTGGCTCTTTGAGTATTACCAATGAATATCTTTGTGTGTGTGTGTGTGTGTTCGTGAGCATATGAAAAGTTTCCTTTTAAAATGAGTTATCGAAATAGGACCCCTGCTCTAACTCATAAGCTGAATCCTTGATCCTAAAATTTTAAATCTTGTGCTTTTATTTTGAAGGCTAAACAGCCAAACCAGAAGTCTTGTTTCTGCTAATTCAAGCTAGTCTTACCTATCGAGGCTGGGGTGCGCACACACATGACGTATTTTGAATGGCATGGAGCCATTTTATGGTTATTTTCTGTTATTTTTTTAACTCTGAAAACAGGACCCCAGCAACTTCAGTCATTTTGGAGAACGGCGCAACGTACTTCAGCTGGGAAGCTCCAGGACTGTTGTATGGATTAACAAACTTTACCTGATTTTCTACTGGCATGGGGGTAATAATGACTGAAGTTTTCTTCTTTTAGATAATATGTGTATAGAAATCACAAACACATCATATATAAGTGAAGTCATGAGAGGTTAGGCACTGAGGGTGTTAATTTTACCTGTCAGGTTGATGGTTGTACATTTCAGTCACACAACTTTTCCAGTTTATGCACACATCTGAAATGGCATATCAGACATGGGAAACAGATATTGTGCCCCTATAGAAACTACTAGTATTATAGTAGTATATAGTATTTCCATGTAAGATCATCTTCCTCTCAATTTAGCAGAAAACACATACAGGCAGTGTTGCACATGTTGAGAGATGTTTCCTCAGACAATATGCAAAATGAGATCAAAATGATCAAGAGACATTTCTAAATAATTTAGCTCTTTTCTATTTAAAGATGCAAGCTGAAGTGCTTTTACCTGCCTCCATAATTCAGTCGATCATAGATGAGTTCCAGGAGAAACAGAAGTGTGGAATGACACGTCCTTTCAAAAGTTCAAGAAAACTTTAATTGAATTTGCCAGAAAATGAAATTAAACTAACCATCGATGAGGTGTCACAAGATGACCCAATGAAGTTGTGCAGTGAAGGAGTCTTGAGGTCAGACCAGACTCAAAAGACATTCTTTAAAAAAAAAGCTATGTTGAGCCAACACAAATCTTCCTGGGTTCAGATGCTGTGGGAAAAGAACGTTTCTGTCAGTACGACCCCAAAGAGACCCTGAAATCCCTCCTCAGCAGTTAGCAGTTAAAGACCAGTCTGCACACACAAAGATGCATCTACTGCTGTAGAGAGAATGTGACAGCGGATGTGACAGAAGGGACAAACTTTAAAGAGAATGCCCTTTTACTGGAGTCTCCCTCATCAATGTCAATCATTTTATATCAAGATGCATTCGAAGTGGTTAACCCTCTTGGCTCAGGCAGGAAAAAGCATAAAGAACTCACAGTATGATGCTTTTTTGCCAGACAAAAGATAATCTACTGATCCTATTCAATTGGTTATGCTTTGTTGAGAAGAGCATTTAAAATATTTTGGTCACAAGAAAGTATTTTCCTCTGTTATTGAAGGATTTAGGCCTTGATCAGACAGGACACACTTTTAGCAGCAGGAGGTGCCTTTTGTAATTGTTTTCAATGAGTTTGAAGCATTCTGCGCTCCAGGCGGCTCGTGTTTATCCGTGTAGGGTGCCTTGTGTTTATCCACTTGGGGAGACTTGCTGTGCAGTCCGAGTTGAAAATGATCCTACTTTGATGTGCTCTGAGCAGAAAAGTGTCCTACATCACATTCTTTTCTCTGCTGTCGATTCTGATGACAATAGAGGCGGGTCATGATTCACTGTTGGGTCTTTTGTAAACAACAGTGTTGGGCAAGTTACTGAAAATTTGTAATTAGTTACAGTTACTAGTTACTTCTCTCAAAAAGTAATTGAATTACTTGACCAATTACTGCATAATAAAAGTAATTAGTTACCAGGGAAAGTAACTTAGTGTTGCTGTGGCACAGTGTGGGACAAGACAACTGTCAAATTTTATCTATCATTGTATCTGCATGGGATACTTGAACATTTGCTTATTGGGGAGGCTTATACTCAAAGTCATTGAGGGTTATTAGCCTATATTTGCATTTGCTTCTTTAGTTTGCTAACAACATTATACAATTACTAGAGTAGCTCACTTTCCACCATCTGTGTAAGTACTTGGAATTACCAATGAATCTGACACTGGTGGTATTCAGGAAACTTTGCAAGTTAATGGTTTTAATAATGCTAACGCCACAGAAACATCTGTTGTTGTGTACAAAGGACACATTATAAGAAAGGTTTGCTTATCATTACTGGCCAAAATGATAATGGGTATGCATTTGGGAAAATTCCAGTCCATGCTTCTTGTGAATCTTGGTGTTCATTGCCTCCAAATGCATATAAAATATAACTGTTAGTCCAGAAGGCTTGTCAGATTACTCTCCTTTCCCAGAATACAGCTTGTTTGGCCTCATACTTGTTACACTGATTAAAAGTAGTTGAAATGGCAGCCACACAAGATGCCATACAAAGCGCCGGGGTTGAGAGAAGACCAATTCCAAAGTTAAACTGAGGAGCTCGCACTTACTGTTTTGGTCAAGAAGGTGGATGACCTGCAGTTGGTGAAAGAAGATGATATCAAACATCTTCCAGAATACAGCGAGTAACAGTATGTCAAACACGGTCACAGATTTGCATTCCACCACCTTGAACTTTATTCACCACCTAAAGTCACTCAGTGATATGTTATTTAAATTCAATTCAGATACAGAATTGCTGAGTAAACGTCCAATATTTTTCCATCAGGGTTTGCTTGGTTTAGTGAATGACGTGCACCACTGTGAAGGTGAAGTTACACCTCCCCTTGATAACGTCAACCTAAAATAATGTGGAATAGGAAATTGAAGCTATTCCAGACAGGACTTTTGATTAGTAAAATTGTCTTTGAATATACAGTATTTTCTATCAGAAATAAAGGTTACTAGTATTGTTATTGAATTAAACAGTGCCCCGCTCTTGCCCCTTGTCTCACTCTCCATGGTTCTGAAAGGGCACACAGCGCTGTATGCGGACTTGTAACACAGCAGCTACTCCTCAGTACCAAACATAAGGATCTTGTTCCCACGCCTTAATAAGTTGTGGCCACGACATAATTATCTCGTTCCCACACATTACTAAGTCGTGGCCACGCATTATTTTATTAACATGAGGTGTCACCAGAGGGGCTCCGTATATCTATATATATCTATATCTATACTGTATATATATATAAGGAGAGAGAGAGAGAGAGAGAGAGAGAGAGAGAGAGAGAGAGAGAGAGAGAGAGATTATGCCGGTTGACTGTATGATATCTCCAATTTGAAATATCTTCACTTTAGTTTTGACTAGTCATAATGTAATCAGAGCTATCTTAAATTAGCATTTTGACTAGTCATAATGTACTTCAAAATATCTTAAATGAGAACTACTGGAACTACCACTGCTAGGCCTGTGCTGCTGCAGCAGCTGTAGAAGTAGCAGCAGCAGCAGTGTTGTTGCTTGCCACTACTGACTACGACCACCTGGCTTAACGGTACTGCTGCAGCAGCAGGAGCAGCAGCGGCAGCACCCACCACATTCCCTGGAGCCCTGGTAAAGCTCTTAATGTGGACTCTGACAAGGGCCTACAACCCTATCAAAACTAACTAGAAAAAAAAAGAGACACCACCGATCTCGCCCGACCTCTTGCGCATAGCCTATACACCGAGAAGCGTTGCTACAGGCGACGCTTTCAAAAATGCCGATGGCAGACCGTGTCGGGCAAGACAGCTTGGTGTGGCTGTGGAGCAGGGCAGCGTGTGTGACAGGGTTAAAGACCGCTAATATCAGCGGTGCGACTCCGTGCCTTGCGCTTAAAAGTTAAATATTTAAACTTTTATGCGCGCCTAAAAAACGCCAAAAAAACGCAACGCGTGTCACAAGAGAGGAGCGCACGCCGGGTGCGCCATACCATAGGAAGGCAATGGTTTTACTGCCAACAGGTTCTAGCGGGACTTTATTTCTATTTGGAGTAGGCTTGTAAATTCATGCATTTACCAGTAAAACTTTTCAAGACTAATGTGCGTAAATGTGTGTAATAAGTCAAAATTTATGTGCAATTGGATGTCACATGCTCAGAGGTGTGACCAAGTCAACTTTGCTCGAGTCCCAAGTCAGTCTCAAGTCTTGAGGCACAAGTCTCAAGTCAAGTCTCAAGTCTAAATGTAGAGAGCAAGTCAAGTCAGAACAAATCGAGAGTCCAGTATCAATTTAATATCTTAAAGAAAACTAATACTGCTTTTGGCCATTGCAATCTGCCTCCTTCCCACCAAGCTCTGTGGTGTGCGGTCCGGTCCTGCTGTCTTTCTCATGATCGGCATCCTGCTCTGGCATACCCCAGTCCTCATTGGCCTTGTCCCACTCACCTTATGTGTCTGCCAGGCTTATGGGCCTGGATGCCTCAATATTTTTAAACACTATGCTTACAGTTTATCACCTTTTTTTTATTTGAAGGGGAAATCAGTCATTCCAACTGGCTCTGAGGGATACTCTGGGAAGCTGCTTTGAAATGTGTGCAATGGGAAAAATTGTATCTTCATGATGCCTCTTGAAGGCAGTACAGACCCTCTGCCTTTTGATACACCAGAATTTTCTACCTGCAAAAAATGCACTGCAACTATGCCACTTCAAATGCTGGCCCTACATATGCAAGACTGCAACTTTAATGTTAAGAATTTGCGCACAGACATATGTAGGTACTCAAAAAACTGGTCAATGCAATAAATGTAAAACTATCTCCAAAACTTAGGTAAAATAGGAATACCTATTGTAATGTAATGCAAGATGTTTATAGGCCTACCACAGATGACAATGTTGTAGCTGTTGTTAAAAGTAAGTAAGTTCTAGCACGTTCAGACAGTGTTGCTAAAATCAGAAAATGCTGCCTGACTCTTATAAAGGCTAAATCCATATAACTATGACTTTATCACTTCACCTCTCAATCACTCTATCAGGAACCTAGTAAACAAACCTAGTGACAAGCTTGCATTTTCCTTGCAGCCATCCCAGCGTTTCCCACAGTGCTTTATAGACTTAAGGGAAAATTATACTTTGCCGTTGAATTCAGAGTCTGCAATCTAACTCCCCGCTGCACACTTTCCCCCAGGTGACCAAAAATGGTGAACAGAGCGACCAACCGACAATCCGATCCATGGAGCCCCTGCTGTCATGGGGCTGAAAACAAGCACAAACCCATGGCGCGTGTGTTCAATTCAACTCAGTACAATTCAATTCAAAATAAACTTCCAACTTGGAAATATATATGTGGAATTGTTTGAGATTTATTCAAGTTCAGTGGCATTTGTTTGTGGACAGGAAAATACATTTGTGCTCAACCTTGTTTAGTTACGAGTCATGATGTACATTTGTGAAGCCCAATTGTGTGTGCGGAACGCATCTTGGCCATTCAGACCAGAAGCATATTTGTATGCACTGTCCAGCGCCTCACTGAGTAAAATGCATTACGTGGAGGAGAAATCCCCCATGAAAATAGGCTGTACTTACACCCCAACAGCTGAGGCAACTACATCCCAAGCCTCATCTGTTTTAATGTTTGTAGAAACAATGCTGATGGCTCACTGTACTTTTCCACTTAAGGGATTAACTTTATATTGTCCATCTTCTTCACTTTCTCCATCCACAGACTCTCGCATCAAGGCAGTCATGTTTATTTGTTTAGGATCTTTCTCAGCCAGTGACTTGTGGTTAGGTAATCTTTGGGCAAGCCTATAGGATCTATACCTCACTCTCTCTCTGTCTTTCTAGGCCAATTATTTAGTCTACTAAGGCCATACAAATTTTAAAAGGTGTTAGATATTTTTTATTTACACAAATATTTTATTAAATGGTCCAACATTACACGTTGCAGTCATAATAAAAGACATGCCCCACGTGACTTATGTCCCATCTTGGGGGAAAAAAATAAATTGTCTTTGTGAAAGTTTTTGTGCAGTCTCACAAAATGCTAAGTCAGTGGACATTCCATTCCTTGATTGGACATAGCTCAACAAAGTTCAATAAGATTGTGATTGGACCGAAATGCACTTGGGTGTGTTTCAATTCGCTGTCTGTCAATCAATGACCAGGAGCGGTACAATGACAAGATAGATTTGTTGCAAGAGGGTAATCACTTCTGGCGACCAGACAAAGTAACCAACAGGGGATACGACTGTGTGTGTGTGTGTGTGTGTGTGTGTGTGTGTGTGCGCGCATGCACGTGTGTGAGACAGAGTGAGTACATACTATGCAAGACACAGAGAGATTGTGTTGTGTGCTTCAGTAAGTGTGTTCCATAGAGATTGATGACTTTTTTTTCGCTCGCTTGCCTCACTTTTATGAAACAGGGGTCTGTTAACACCTAAATAAGACTGTATGACCTAAACATCTAACCAATTTATTTTAGTGATAATTCGGTAACTCTTCGGTAATTACAGACCATTAATTATGAAGTAATGACTGGATCTAACTAAGTAATTTACAAGTAATATAGAAGGAAGGCTTAGGGCCCACACTGCACGCCGCTTGCCGTGATTAGGATACTGACTTTACCACAATTCCTGTTTGTGTGTCTGTGGATTTTTGGAACATATTGAAGGTAAGGAGTCGCTATATTGTGTGTGAAGTAACGCCACTTCCCCGCCGAATAAATGGGCCGGTTCGATAAAATTTTAGCTGTTTGGAGGATTATATACATGCCGAATTTACCACAACACCCTACCGATTAGTAATAAAGTCTCACATTATATTTTCTGATATGTGTTTTTTGCCGATATGTAAGGCATAAACAAATTACCAAATTTTGAATGGACCTTGCTGTGCTAGGAGGACCTTAAAACAACCACAAAAAAACTCAGCCTCAGCCCGCTCCTGTGCTTTTGAATGCAGAAATCTCTTCATCACGTGCGCCGTGGCTATTCACTATGTTTCACTCTAGTGTTGGGTCTGTGTCGTTCATTTCTTATAATGATGAAACATTATCGTATGAACAGCTAGCCTGCGCTAGTTCTTTATTGTTTAGCTCACCAACCAGGAACCACACTTCTTCTGCTCACAGTCTATATCGATGTTCCTTAACTCCCAGAGCCATCTGTTGGTCAAACTTGGTATTACACTTCTTATGTTACTGAATATCATTACAGGGTCGTTAACAAACGATCCAATTCTTTGAACGAAGGAACGAAGGGAACCAAATCTCGCTGGGTGATTAACCTTTTTTTCTACATTTTACAGATGGATATGTCATGCTATTTGTTTAAGTTCCCATCTCCTGCCACCGGCAAATGTTTCCCCCTCCACTGAAGAGATAGCCTATGCTCCTCCCTCGCCGCTAATCATAGCTTCTCGTTAGATAATTACTCTAATTTAAGTGTGCGTTTGTGTGTGTGTCTGTGTGTGTGTGTGTGTGTGTGTGGGGGGGGTGGAAATGAAGGAAGTGTCACAGTGTCATATATCATATATTTTCACGTGTTATTCATGTAATTTGCCAATACGCATAAGTTACAGTCCTCTGTGCCAGACAACATTAATATGGGCGCTCACTTATTGAATTTGCACGCAAACGTGACGTTTTTTGAAAACAGCTAGAGGGATCATTTGGCTTCAGAAGACTTGTATTATGCTGTACGAGCTGGATGGACTCATTTTATGGTTATTTTACATTATTTTTTGAACTCTTTAGACAAGACCCCAGCAACTTCAGTTGTTTTGGAGAAGACTTAAATGCTGTTCCGCTGGGGAGCTCAGGGACTGTTGTATGGACTAACAAACTTCACCCGAATTTCAGCTGGCACCGATGTGACTAGATAATGACTGAATTTCATTTTTGTGTGAACTATTCCTTTAAGTCAGCTTCTCTGCTGACTTTCCTGGCTGCCTGTGTCTATGCACAGCCTTACACAGGCGGCCATGCCAGGACAATCACACTGCTGTGTGCATATCCACACCTTCACACATAGTGTAGATACAGAGAGGGTGAGAAGTAGTTTCTAACTGTTGCCTGGTGTGCAGTTGAAACAAGCACAGATCCTGCACAGGCCCACGGTGCGCGTGTTCAATTAAATGAAGTGCAATGCGATGCATTGAAGCATTGTGACACGGTTATCGGTTAAATGACCTAAGTCCACTAACGTTACTTGAATACCACCAGGTAATAATGTTACCTACCGTTTAAGTTTGTAGGGCAGCAGAAGATGAGTTATCAAGTTATCAAGGCCATCTCACAAAGCGTTGATGACTGACTGCCTGCCTGAATTTGCCTCTTAATGCCCCTGGCTGCACTGTGGGAAAAATAAATGCTAAATAGGCAGTGAGATCTGACGTAAATATCAGATCAAGTGTAGAATCAGGAAGGACAGGGGAAAAGAAAATTAAGAAAAACATATGGGTTCATTCACAATGTGCATCTAATAGTGGGAGTATTTGTTGTGCTCTTTTATCTTACTATTTTACTTGAGTTGATTCTTTTAATGCAATGCATTTTGCTTGTTCTTTTATATGAATTTTATATTTTACCAGAATTTTATCTTTTTATCTGTCTTTATCTGCCTTCTATTGATGTAAAGCACTTTGAGCTGCATGTTGTGTATGAAAGGTACTATACAAATAAAGGTTATTATCATTATTATTATTATAAATATATGCACTATGGTCCATTGCTATGTCTGTAATCCAGGTGATATTCCCACAGCAATTGTGGCAGATACCTCTGCTGCAGAACATACAACATTCGAGTTTACTGAGAAAATACACCAGTGCAGTGCAATCGGCGTGCAAGTATTATCTTGGTTTTAATTATCCATCAGAAACCTGAGCCAAAATAATTTTATTTCAATGTGTTGTACAGTAGTTGTTGAAAACACAATGGCATTGAAATTGCACCATCTTGTGCTCAGAGGGAAGCATCAAAGCAGGACTAGCAACAGAAAGCAACAACACCATCAGGTCGCATTGAACCAAACCAAGCCAAGGGACACTGGATAAAAACAAAGGATTGAGAGGATACACTGTAGCAGTTGGAAGACACACTATTAGAGCTACTGCCAGCCAGCAGTTATAGTGACTAGTTATATCACATCATCCATTATGCAGTTGTAATTGGCAGCTAAAATGTCCTCACCTAGAATAAAAGGATATTTTAAAGTAAATGGATATTATTGTTATAACATGCCTATCAATAACACAAAAAAAAGTACATGTCAACTCATTGCTATGACTATGCTTTGAGCAATTAGGCTTAGAACATTTCCTTTAACATTTTTACCCACCCTCACCCCATCTCAGTGATAGATTTTTATTATATTTTTAATCATAGCATATCTTATAGAATTGGATAGTTATTTTTACGGGGGTTGGGTGCATGCTCGGGGTGATTCGACCATTTTTTGGCTTGACTATCAAAAATTGGTGAATGGTGACACAGATACAGTAGCCTAACCTACAATAAAAAAACACACTGTAGGCTACAATGCACAAGCTAGTACATGCACAGAGAAAGAGACACAGATACGCACGTACTTGCACACACACACACACACACACACACACACACACAATCTCAGTTTGCCCGACAAGTCTATCTAACTTACTGGCAATAGGACCCTATCAGAGGATCTCAAGTGATAAAAGACTCAATGAACTGAATGATTCACTTATAAAATTCCCATCTAGATAACCCTCCTTTACTATACATGAAATGCATTCAAGAATAAAATCATGTATATCTATATTTTTAGTTAGAGGTTGGGGGAAGTTTTGAACTTGGGGGGGGGGGGGGCAGACAAATGTTACCACACACCAAAATCAGCTCCTCATTCATGCTTTACTTGGTTTATGGTTTTGTTTTTTGTTTTGTTTTTCAATCACAAGAACATACTTCTCTTATCCTTTTTTAGATTATACATCACATCACTATTTTTTTTATTTCTACTTAGGTGGATTTTTATACCAGTAATTTTACTACTAACTCTGCTAATACTATAATTTCAACAGTAACAGTACTTCTGCTTGAGTAAGATAATTTGTTACTCTTTCCATGTATGCTCCTTCTTTCTGTCTGCACTATTTATAATGTGTTCTTTGTCATATGCAGGAGGTGGACAAGGCTGAAGCTCTCCTCTGAGGACCACGGGCTGGAGATGATTGATACACTCGGGTGATTAGTAAGCAGACAGTGCAGTAAATGCCAACTATGGATGAAATGTGAGCTGTGGCTGCAGTAATGGAGGAGGTGGCTGTCTGCTAATATGTTTACAAGAACAAAGGCAGGGCTGGGATAACAAGCCTAAGGCTAGCAGCACCAACAGGAGGAGAATGGATCTTTTCTGCTCCGCCCTGCACTTGTGGATTTCCGCTGGGTGAGGCTTCTGGCATTTATGGCCCTGAGGAAGAGCTTGCTGTTCGTCAGCAGCGACTGCAGGTGTGAAACAACCCTGATTGTTTCTTATTTACAAATGTTCTTTTCATCATCCACAATGTAGTCATAAAATAATCTTCTTTGCCACAATGTCCAGTAAAAGCATGTTTCTCATTGAAGGAAACCTAATCTGTACATGATAACTCCTCTATCTGTAGACTCCATCATGTAAGGGTTGCAGTTGCCACAGCAACGCTAACCGTAAGAGTAGGCAAACGTTCAAGCTCACACATTACAGCCTGCTAATCATATTAATGTGCCCCCTGTCTGTCTATTGATGGGGATCATAGGTTTGTCAGTATGTGATGCATAGCCTCAGTCATGTACTGGGAGTGACTGAGCACTGTCCTCTCATCTCACTTTGCTTTTTATTTTTTTTATTTTTTTTTTTAAATCTGGAGAGGCCAAAGCGATCATGGCTCACAGGGCCTGTTGGTGTGTGTGTGTGTGAGTGTGTGTGTGTGTGTGTGTGTGTGTGTGTGTGTGTGTGTATGTGCCTGTTTAGTGATGGAAGAGGGATCAATAGGAGCCTTTGATTTGCTGTGCTGAGGACCTGCCACTCGCATCTGGACCGGGGGCAGGGTATTTCATACATGTACTCATATGCTTCCATCTACAGTAGAGCAGCAGCTAACTGTGTGTGGGCACATGCCACTTATTGAATGTCCACCTCCTGTATGACAGATGACAGAAGGTTGACAGGCCTTTCCGTAGTCCCTTCATTAAATCACTTCTTACCAGCTGCTCCTCCATCCATCCCTCCTATTATCCCTCCTTCACTCTGATCCATCGCTACTTCCCTTTCATCAGAGCCAGATGAAGGATGGAGAGTAGTAAACACACGCAGCAAAATAACATATAGGTGTAAAACACCATCTGTCTTTCACTCTTGGCTTTAAGAGAATACAGCAGCCCACAGGAATCTGTTAAGTGTTTGTGTGTGAAGTAGATTTTAGGTATTATCTGTGGGAGTCTAGGACAGATACTATACTCTGGATAAAAACAACAAAACTGCCGGGAGGGTGAGGGGCTAGAGACACATAGTAAAATAGGAGCTAGAAGAGGAATAATGAGGGAAAGTAAAAAAAGGAATGATAAAGAGTGAGATAATAAGCAACAGAAACAAAAGACATCTAGATAATAAGTGCCCAACTGATCAACATACACACAAGAATACGTCCACAGGCATGTCATGCAGACTCAAAGGCTAAAGAATAGAAATGAGTTTTGAGATGATTTTTTAAAAATGTCAGTGGTGAGGGCAGATCTGATGCAGTCCCCATACTGCATCAGATCTAGCTGTGCTAGGTAGAATATCAGATAAAGAGATAACAGCCAAGTCTGACTTCTACTCATACGTCAAATATGGGGATCAGGTGAAGGCTGATAGGGGTTTTCTTATCACAGGATTTAACTCGACACCTGTTATGATACCCTTTATAAAGGGAAAGTGCCAGCTGTCAGAGAATGCTGTAGAGAGGGCCAGACGCCTGTCAAGCCTTGAGAATACATGTAGAACGTGCCATCAGGTGAGTTAAGATGTATTGCATTTTTAAGAACACCCGTCCTCTGACGTTGGTGCCTCTTTCAAGTGATATTCTCACAGTTTGCTGTGCATTGAGCAATCTGCAATAATCTTGCGTAACATTAGCAGTGGGCTATGCTACAGATTTGCTACAATCTTGAGCTTTGTATGCTTACCACTTTATTTGCAGTTTGATCATGTAAAAAACATGAAGATGAATGTATCAGGACAATCTATACAGCTACAATTCCTACTTTAAAAAATGACTGTCACATACAGACAAGCCTTTCTAGAGGTTTACAGGGAGGATCTGGCTGTGGAGTTTCAATTATAAGCAGAGTATTAACACACCATCCAACACTGTGTATAACTGACATTACTGACGGTTATATTAGGACAAGTCACTTGAGAGAGATAGTAAAGGTTAGGTTGACTTAGTCGGAACTAGGGCCCAGATTAGGAAAATTAAAGTGCTACTCTATTTAACGTTAAAGAAAGTTAATTTATTGACTCAGAACTTTTCCAGAGATTGCAAATTAGTTGTGATACATTCAGTTGTGTCTGACATTTCAGAGGTAATTTCATCCCTCTCCATACAAAATATTGGGTGTGTGCAGATTTGCGCATTGTTGTGTATGAGCTACTTGGGTGTCACAGTAGGGGAAGAGCCTGCCACAGTGCACAAATGTCCCTGAGTCCTCACCTCTCTTCTCTTACTCTGATAGAGATGATATGAGACTATAGGCACTCCGAATACAAGCCAATTCCACATTTTCTTGCAAGCTCTCAACTGGAAGCCTGGCTAGATCAATACGTTTACCTGATGGAGAGGAGATGCCAAGCAACAACTCAATGTCCTCAATTGGGTTCCATAGGGAGAAGTGCACAACTTTATATATGACTTTTCTTTTGCACTTACTTCTCCACTTGACCTCTCTTGTTCAGTGTTCAGCTTGTTAGTCATCCCCTTAGCTTTTAGTCGGAGTGCTTTTTAACGGAGAGCAGGGGGCGAGCTGGGGGGGGGGGGGGGGGGGGATATAATGTGAATGCAGTGTGTGATATGAATTCCACTGCATGTCTAACAAACTGACTGTTACAATATTGTTATTCTCTATTTGCTGGTAATTCATGCTATACTACACCACCCTCTGCACACTGGTAACTAAGACTTCATCCTCATACAGTCATGTCATACAAGCATGACAAACAGCTAGAAAACTGAGTGTTATTCACCACTATCCCTAAATTATTGAAATACGTCTCCAACTAGGGATGCACCGATCAGTTTTTCTGGTGAGTGATCACACTGTGATCGGCCGGTCACCGATCTGATCACTGATTGAAATGATTCATTTTACCCAGACTTTCTACTAAGTACGGCAAATCATGTAAAAGTGTACAACAAGCATAAATAGTAAAATTCCAATATAGCACTGGGTTTAACAGATTGTTGTTATGGCTGCATGACACAGCTGGCCTCCACGTATAAATAAATCATAGGTTTATCCAAGCATAGTAATTACATGTTAGGGTGTGCTTGATTACTGAGGTGCTTACTCACTGGTAGCAGATGAAAAGTTTTTCATTGTGCCAGCATAGGCTATGCCTTCTGTCTAATATATTAAAACTGGTTCTAATATACAGGTCTGGGAAGAGCGCTTAAACATCCTACTCAAGCAGAACTATTGTTACCTTGCTGAAATTTTACTTAAGTAGAAGTTAAATTATCAGTGTAAAAATCTACTAAAAGTAAAAAAGGAGTTACTTTAGGTAAGAGAAAGTTGTTAGTTTTGATCTTTCCCATGCAACTGTAAACACAGATTTTAAACTAGATTCTTTTAATTGGAAAATTTGGAAATGACAAAATAAAGTGCACAAAGTAAACCCAGATTACTCTTGTCTTCTTTGCTTACTGGCGAATCATGAATGGTTTTGCAATTGGCCAATTTACACTGGTTCATTTTCTGATGTTTATTGCGAGCTGACAATATTTTTTACTCTGTAATGGATGTAATGTAAAATGTAGTCAAGTACAATACTTAAGCAAAAATTTACTTAAGTAAAAGTAAAATTACTGAGTTAAAAAAATAACCAAAAAAGTACAAATACACAACAAAGCTTCTCAATTACAGTGAGTAAATGTAATAATTAGTTACTTCCACCCTTGCTAATATATGATCATAGGCTGTGGAATTGAAAACACATAGCTGTCAATACTGTCAATAGCAGATGGAGAAGTGCTACACTACTAACATTCTGTTGACTGCCACTAATTAGCTCAGACTTTTTTGTTTGACCGCTTTCCTGATCCAGATTTTTTTTTTTTTTTTTTAACCGATAGGGCTGTTGAAACGGTGATTAGCTGATCACTGATGGCCTATTACGAATATTTATCAGATCTACCTATCTTTGTCAGGATCCTAGAAGTATCACCTAATATACAATATTAAGCAGTTTGGGATAACAAAACACTGAGAAGACTAATGACTAATGATAAAAAATCAACATACTTTAAAACAATCCCCCAGATGGTTCAGGAATTCTTCATTAAAACTGCATGACTGAAGACAGACAAATAGGACACAATCACAAGGAAGAAGATAAAACATCAGAGAATGATCCTCACAGACACAATGATCAATCTCCACAGGGAGCTAATCAAAAAGAACCCGAGTGTAAAACGTAGCTACTCATCATTCTGTGTTTTACACCCCTTCTTTGTCACAGCGCCAAAACCATCTGATCTAAAGACATGTCAGTGTCAGTACCATGAAAATGATAACCTGTAAGAGCATCAGGAATTGTTAAGTCTAGCAAACTGGAGAATAGTTTTGAACTAACATGCTGCTCTCCACGTTCCTGAAACAGACGTCTTCACAAGGACGCAATTCTCGCCTCACAGCAAGAGTTGACCCATGTTGAGTGGCAGCAATGGGACAGAGTTGAGGACCAAACAGCAGGTGGTGCTCACTACAGTACAAAACTTGTGAAGCACAGTGGCACACTGGCAGAGCTCAGACAAACTGCGGAAGGAAACAACAGCACATATAGAATATTGGTCGAATACAGGTCAACACACCCCCTTTCCCCCTTCGGTACGTGATCGATTGGCACGCAGGTGTAGGTGGTTTGTCTTCGTCCTTGCTCTTAGTGAGCAGGTGTCCATCGAGAAGCAGCTCTGGGGACAGCGTAGTGCCTGTAAGAGGACTAATGCTCGACAGAGAGAGGATCACCTCGTCGGAAGGAGCTACGGACACCTGAAAAGCGTGAGGTCTGCAACTACGCCATGGATAGAGGCTACAGACAAGCCGCCGCAAGTTGTGTACGAGGGAGAGGAGGCCTTGGAGGATAGTGGGAGGGTGGGGACGCGTTCCACCCTTCCTCCAGTTAAGTACCTCTCCCGTTCATCTGTACCTACACCTAGTATTGTGTTTATCAGACATTTGCCTAGAGGCGCTGTCATATTCAATGCACATTCTATTGACTATGATGGCATTTCACCAAGTCTTGGGCTTCAGCCTTATTATCCTGTATTAGCACAGACATCGCCAGTGGGTGGTGGACCAGGTCTTATTACTCCTTTGGATTTTTTGTGTTGCTGTGGATTTATAGTGTGCTTTGTAGCCTTATCTGTTTTGAGTTTATTTGGTAGCAGTCTCACATTTTTGTTTATTTGCACAGTTTACACATTTATCTGAACTCCTAGTGTGTAGTGGGTTTATTTTTGGTTATTCCTCCCATCCAAACCTACCTATGTTGTGTCAATACCATTTTAAAATATCTACGTAATTAGACTGGAGCTAATGTGAGGGATTGAACCCCACTGAACTAAATGGCTGACTGAGAAGGGTGTGCCTGTCCTGACTACACTCCTTTTTTATTTGAAGCTGCTAGGTGCCCACTGCTTGAGCTCAAGCTGTCCCAGTCCCTGTCTGCACCTGCCACTCAGGATGCCGGGCCGGTGGATGAAAAGGACATTAAAGCTGAGGGGACTGGACTAAAACCTCTTTCCTTTGTTATTTGTTAGTATTTTACCATTTGTCATTTTAACCCTTTCAACCCTAGGCTATTTTTTTCCCCACGGCACAGCCGAGGGCATCACAAGGCAAATTCAGGTCAGGCAGTCAGTCAGTCAATCAGTCAGGTAACACTTAGTGAGATGTCGCTTCGTGAGATGGCCTCTAGAGGGCATCTTTGGCTAAGAGATGGCCTCTTGTGTTGCGCTAGCAGAGCATTGCTCCCGCTGAGCCCCACTCTTCCGTTAATTTCCGCAACCCACGCGCCGTGGGTCTGTTAGGTAACGTTATTAACTGCGGTATTTAAGTTACATTAATGGAATTATTTAACTGATAACCGTACTTGTCGTAATGCTTCAGTGCAGTGAATTGAATTGAACATACGTGCCGTTGGTCTGTACAGGATCTGTGCTTAATTTTCGCCTAAAATGACATACCCAAATTCAAACAGTAATAACTCCACTGGTGTCTATATAACACCTGGGAGGATGTAGATCAAGTGTAATTTTTTATGTAACCATCATCAGGCCAGAGTGAAAGCAGATTAACCACAGCAGAAATTGAAAATTTTACCTCCGCCTAAACAAAACTCTAAACTAGAGACAAGCCTCATAATAATGAGCTAGTAGACATTGATGCTACTGAATCTGTTCTAAAAGTTCTGAACTGCAAGTCTTCCAAATCTGATGATATAGAAGTGAAACTCAAAAATTCTACAGCCATTTTAGTAAGAGTAGTACTTGGCGGTCTCTCCATTTTAACCATTTGGAGAGCTAATGGGTACTTGTGCCAAATGGCTTTTTTGTCTCATAACATGGAATCTGACTGTAAAATACTATTGATTTCCATTACAGTGGGATAATTACATGCTATGTAGCCTTTCCAGATTATATATAGCCATGAATCATATTCTACCGTTGTGCACTAAATAAATACAAGAAACAACCAAATACATACTTTTACCACCTTGGATGGGGTTTTAGAAAAAAAAAGTGTAAAATGCCATATGTCCTCTCCTCTACCCAAGGCCAACAAAAAAAAAAAAAAGGGGGGGGGGGGGGGGGCACTGCAATTTGCGCTATGCCAATTTGTTATCGTTCCAAATCTAGTAGCAGTTCCCTTTAGAAATGAGGCACAGAGGGACCTGACACTTCCTACAGTGCACAGGTGTCTTCACCCTGCAGATGCACCTCTTAACAGTATCTCCTGGATTGGGTACAATCCTCCCCATAGTGCACAGGCAATGGTTGGTGGTGGTGGTGGAGATGGCTCTGAGTATTTGGCAAACTTCATCGTTTCTGTGGTCTCTGAAACGAATATGGGTGAATGGACGTTTCATGGTGGGGTCGTTCCTTGTCTTATAAAGTTCATTGTGGAGAAGGAAACTGTTGACCACAGCAATGTCCATAAAATGGTAAAAAAAAAGTCTTATACATTTCATGGTTTTGTGGTGGACACTACAGTAACCAATAAACAAATCCACGCCTCCCATGCTTTTGTTGTATCCAACTACAGCGTCGGGAACGGGTACACTCTTGGTCTGCCACACCCCAGCTTCTTCACTTTCTTCTTGACAGTCTGTCCACTGAAGGCTTCATACACTGTAGAACACATAGTCACTTCATACATATCCATTCATTTTACAAACAGAAATTTGTTTTTTCTTATCCACCGCAAATCTCCCCTTTCAGCTTTTTTGGTAGGTCATTCTGTTTTGTCTTTGGAAAACCAACCCAATTTGTCCTACTAGTCCCACAGGCACCAGTGTTTCTTCGCAACGATTCCTGAAAGAGGAAATTGCTGACAAAGAGTGTGTAGCCCCCCCACAAGCTTTGATTACAAAAAAACAAAGGAAGGACAGAATTTGTGGTTGTGACTGTACAAAGTTTGTTGTTGTTGTTCTTCGATGGCTAGTTCAGTGAGTGTTGGTCATAGAGTGACAGGACTTGTACTGTTGGAATCTGTGGAGTCTCAGCTTTCATCAGGCAAATTGTTTGTGTGGGTAGTGTGAAATGGAAAATATCACTAGCACCAAGCACACACATGCACAATGCACGCTTTTTGCTACATGCTTATTTAGTTGCTTGGTGTTGGAATGGTGTTCTGTTTAGGTAACAATTGTTTCGATTGGCTAATAGTCGAGCCTCTTCCATTTCAGATGGTATATCACAAGACTATTTTCTCATGTCTTTAAATGCCTGTGACATGTTTTTTTTTACAAGTGAGGCAGGGTGCCCCCAGATACGGGGGCTCTCGGGAAGAAGAGGTTAAAATCCTTTTGTAGTAAAGTATTGTTGTTTGCACTAGTTCTGTCATGGATCTGTGGGGACTCAAATGCAGACACAGGCGGAGGCAGGAATATAGTACAAAAGGGGTTTAATTGGCAGGCAGTCTCGTAATCCAAACAGGCAGGAGGTCAAAACCAGAAAAGGCACAAAGGTACAGACTAGGGCTGGGGTATTCAACTAAAATTCAAGGAGGTCCAGTCACTAAAATGTCTTCCCATCAAAGGTCCAAAGTATCATAATGTCTAACTTGCTATGATTTGGAGGCCTATAGTTGTTGTATGACTTTCTATCAAATAAAATAAATGTACATTTCAATATCATTTCAACAACATTTATTGATCAATTTCAATAACTTTCCCATGCACACACATTGAATGTGTGGAAAACAAATCAGTAGCTTAAACATAATTAAAATTATCAAAATTATTTTCTAATTTCAAGTAAAAGAAAACAAGACAGTCTTCAGAATAAAATAGGAAAGTGCCTCTTTTTGAAATAGTGCAAACACAACTTTCATGTCCCTTTTACCCATGGCGCAGCCACGGTTCATTTTATGACCAAAGTTTTCCGGCTGGGCGGTGTTTGGACCTTCGGGCCAATCACAGTGCTTAAAAACGAAGAACTCCACTCAACCGACTCAAATGACAAGCACAGACAGTTTAGCCCACTCTGAACCACGGAGCTGACAGGTTGTTGTGAAAAAGTCGAGATGTAAGAAACTAGACATTCTTTCCTATTTTCTCAATGTGAGTGATTCAACAATGTGTTCAAGTGAATTTAACTCGTTTCTATGAAGTAGCACCGTTATGAGCGAAGCTAGGCTGCTGTATTCCTGCCGTCAATCCGTCAATTCTGTCCGTTTTCCGACAGATCAGTGTGACCGCTCCGTCAATCTTATTCTCATTAATTGATCAGAAATTGGTCGCGGTCCGGACAGAACCGTCACTGGGTCCGGATCTGGCCCGGAGTCCACCGGTTAGTGATGCCTGGACTAGGGAAAGCACTGGACGATCTGGCAGAGAACAAAGGGGAATGGACTGGTATAAATGCTAAGGGGATAATTAGGGAATGAGATGCAGCTGGGCAGGGTGGAGACAGGTACCAGGGGTGCATTCCATTTGATAACGATTCCTCCTCGTCTCCTCGCCTCGCGTCTCTTCCTCGACTCCTTGGTCAACGGTCACAGAGGAATCGAGGAGAAGATGAGAGGAGACGAGTGAACCTGGCTTGTCAATTGGAACATCCTCACGCGCCATATTGAACTGACGTGTGAAGCGTTGCGTTGAGGCTCCTCCAGCGCAGGATGACAGCTGTCTAAATTATTCTAAGGCTCATGTTTTATCCACATAAAAACGTTTAACAAAGTTCAGATTAATGTTTAATTCATCTAAATTATGCCAGCCTCTAATGAGCCTTGTCTACCTCATGAAGGTAGAACACTTAAAAAAATCCTAAAAAGTGCCCCATTTCCTGATTTCCGTTTTTATTCAGTTTTTGTTATTCTGTTTGCTGTATGCTACATTTTAATTACGTGAAGCACTTTGTAGCACTGATAAGAAAGGTGCTATACAAATTGTCCAACTTTTGTCCTTCATGCGACTTGGATTAGACAAAGATCATGTGGGCTGTTTGACATCTCACTGGCAATGAACCAAAGTGCTTTCTTTTTATTCCTAAATAAATAAATAAATTCCCAAATAACTATAGATCTAGCTGTAAGGGCAAAATGTGCGATTTAAAATAATAAAATGCTGTGAATGAGGTTTAGTAAGAATTTATTCTCCCAAAGAGAAATTCCATGGCAACACACACAAACACAATTCACAAGCATGATGAAAACTGAATGAGAGACACATCAAAAAAACGTAGCAAACCAACTGGTGATCCAGAGAAGACACAGAAGTGATTCCAGCAAAAACATACCGGCCTTTATGATGAAAATATGTCATGTCATAGCAGCAGGCATTACGCACCATGACCAAAGTTATGAATATGGTGAAAATGGAAACAGAGGTAGGCTACGCCTAAAAGGCAGAGAAATTTGCATTTTATTTTTTTATATAAAAAAAATAACATTGTCTCTAATATAGTTGAAAATCGCTCCGTCTGCTGCTCAGCCCGTGTGTCCTCGGCCGCCTCGTCCCAGAGAAACCTCAGCAGCGCTCTCTCTCCTCTTCGCCTCTTGGCTGCCGGGGGACCCGAGGAAGCTGCGGAGGTCACACATGGGAGCGGGCAGCAGCATCTGATGGCCCCGGTTGCTCATCAGGGGGACTGGGATCGGGGCTAGATGGGGAGCGCACAGTGGCTGACTCCGGCTGCCGGTCCTCCACACATGAGTCTATTAAAGCAGGAGGGAGCGCCGATGGCCTCCCGCCGGTAGTCTCATGCATGAGGGAGAACCAGGGCCAGCTGCAGCTGTTTGCTCCCCATCCTCAGTCCCTTGAGGTCCTATTAGAAAGAGACGTGCATGGTAAAAAAGTTGCATGTGTGCATTTATAGGCTATGTCTATGTCCTAATGAACGGATTTCAGTCAGGCTTATTAGATCATGGAATGTCATTCATATTAATGATAAATCGTATAAAATAACTCCATATAGCCTAACATTCACGTTACTTGCCCCCCCACTCACCCTCTCTATGCGCTGGAGGATCAGCTGGCCATCCCCTCTGTCCCTATAATCACATTCAAGCCTTAAGATCATTTATTTGAAAAAAGTTTGACATCCAACAGATCTGTCAGTATATGAACATTTAACGTATAACCCTTCATTAACAAATGTTCGGCTATCATTTGAAACCTATGCTATTTCTGTTTGAAAAATATATAACAAGTTGGGGCTACTTACACCTGTGGATTTTTTTTCTGCCAATGTCCGCACATTTTGTGATGGTATGGAGGCGGGCTTATATCCGCATGTGCCAATGGTTAATTGACTTCACTCATTATTTCCGCATCGAGGATACACCTGAGTATCCTCTGACCACGCCTTATTGGAGGACGGAGACGAGGAGACTTGAAGGATCCTCCATGCGTTTTTTGACCAATTGGAACATCCGTCATGATGGCGGCTCATTTTTGGATGCCGAGTCAGCGAGGAGACGAGGCGGCGAGGACGGAGTAGAGGACGCATTTTGGCCAAATGGAATGCACCCCAGGTGATGCAGGAGGCGGGAAGGTGAGTAGGCAGACAACAACCGGAGCATGAACTGGTACTGGACTGGGATCTGAAAGACAAACATAAAACACACAACAGACAAGAGGGAACAGGGAGTGGAAAACAAGACAGACAAAACAGAGAGAGAAAAAGAGCTCAAAGAGATGAGCTGGCTGGACTCTCTGGCATTGCTGACTCGTGCAGTTGCTCCCCAATAGAAGGTGTGCTACCAGTAGTGGGCAGTCTTTTTAACCCCTGACACTTCTCTGAGGCATGGAAGTGCAAATATACTGTAGTTCTGAGGTACAATCTTGCCACTTTGGTCAGAGCCTCCCACAACTCAGTCTGCACACTTGCATGTACTATAACAAAGAAGAAAAGCAGGATTTCATCCAAACAAGAGGATGCTGCCGCCAACTGGGCATACATGGATCCAGTCCTCAGAGATATCCAAGTAAAATTTCCAAAAGTTGATACCATTATTTTTTGGTCAGATGGTCCCAGCCTCCAGATGCCATTGGATGAAGTGAGAAAATGAGTGCTGACATCCCTGTTCTGAGAGGAAGTGACATTGTGGATGGAAAGATCTTCCATGAGAAAGTTGGGAGTAACCTTTGCTCCATCCACCTCTACCACATCACTGAAGGGGACATTAAGACATACGATGCACTCCTTACTCAACCACTCAAACCAGTACCAGCGGCGAGGGAAATTCATCAGGTTATTCCTCATGGAAACAGTATCCACTGCAGACCACTGTCATGTTTCTGCAGTTAGCCACAGATATGCGTTTCAGCCTGACAACATTTCTTCAGACTGAAAACACACAACAGATCGATGCCAGGGGACAGATTGAGAAGAGTGATGGAGCAAAGAAAAGAAGCCCTTTGGCAATGTTGATGGGAGAAGTGAGGCAGGAACCCCAACCCCAGAACGGTCCTGAAGGGACTACAGCAGATATATATGCTGGCAACATTAATTGTGGAGACTGGCTTGCAGTCATATATGACCAGTGGTTAGCCAAGGCCATCACTGCGGATACTGATCTGCAAACATGTGCAAGTGGAGTTTTTCCTCCCTCATGGGCCCAACATGTGCTTCCATCCAAAGCAAGGTAGAAAAGATGTTTGCTTCATACCAGTTGAACATATTCTGGTCAAACTGATGGAGCCATCTTCTCCAGGCCTTTTATAGCCAGGAATTGATACAATTTGGTTTGGGTTTGCTTGCACCTAATGAGTCTCATGATGTTTATGCTTGAAAATTGTATTGTACTGTAAGGTATTCTGTATTCTGTGGATCACTCCTTAGCTAGTTTTTTTTTTTTTTTTACCATAAATACAACTGTCCAGGATCAATTGGGCATGAAAATAATGTATTTGTTGCCACTGTCAGATTTCATTCACCACCTTCAAGTCTCTGTCACCTCCATCAGATGGAATTTTTACTGATTTTAAATAAATATTTCAAATATGGTATTTGGTCTATTAAAGAATGTATGTGTCTGAACTTCATTTGTCTAAAATGCACTATATGCTTTAGATGTTTTTACAGCACATATACATGGGCTGAAAAAAAATCTCTGCATCATACACACGCACACTCAAGACGGCACTACAAAACTTTCTTGGCAGGTTTGATATAATGGCCCCACCTTTAGAAACTTTCATATTTATTTCATAGACATGCTATTTCTCTTGGCTTATCAAATAACCGATATTCAGCCTGAAGCTATATACGTGTGTATGTGTCTCTATGGAACATAAAAATAATTGATTTCATAAGAAATAGACGACCAGTTGCTACCACAGTGTAGGTCAGAACCAGGTAGCTGTATTGTAGAAATTACTAAGAAATGGGAAGGTGCTAATTGCAACGAACCATGCAATGACATTTAGTAGAGGACAAATTCATTAGGGTGGTAATGCAATTTCATTACCCTCAATGTGATTGGCTGAGGCTTTGGGTTGTAAAGGTCCATTCGAGGCATAATGAGCTCAGTGATCTGAAGGTTATGGGACTTCGTCACAGCCAGAGAATGATTAGGATCTTAACTCTAACTCTGAGCATTCAACATTCACACACAGCAGCACTGCTGAGCAGAAGGGGGGGGAAAAAAGAACTGGTGTATTTTCAAGGTCAGAACTATTTTCATGGTCAACCCTCAGTGCACCCACACGCTCACACACACATACACACACACACACACACACACACACACACACGCACACGCACACGCACACACACACAGACTGCCAATGCTCAGCCAATCATCTGAAAATACATTTGGTGGTGACATCATCCATAACTAGTGAAAGCTATAAGCTCATTGAGAGATATTGCATTTCCCATAAAATGTCTTCAGACACCAATGCTATTAGGCCAGATATGCCAGGATAAAGAGTATTGCCGCTGCTTTTAAACAGCTTCTGGAAGGCATGTGTCAAGCAGGTTTCCATTGATATTCTGAGATTGTCCAAGCTTAGAATAATGACTAGAACCAAGCCACAACAGTCTACCAGTCATGCTTGTGGGAGAGAAAAGACCCCAGATCATCACAGAAGAGTTCAGAGGGTGAGAAGCAGAGAAATAATTAGAGCTGTCCACTGAAAAGACCCTGAAACGATGAGATGCAGAGATTTTTATTAAGCCAAAACAAGAACTAAGATGAAAGTGTAAAAACATAACTGTGAAAGTTAAGTACAATAATCAAGTGAAAATGGTAAAGGAGAGGTCCACGATAAGTGTGATAGGATAGCTATGTGGGAGATGAAATCTCAGGTACAATCATCAGCACGGAGCAGACGTTTGGTCCCTGGGTATGAAACTGGAGTTAATCTTCTGGAAAAGCTGGATGTCTCCTGGCTTTCTCATACACCCACCTAAAGCCGGCGTGGGCACTCTGAGAGGTGATACTCAAGTCTAACTCACTAAGACTTGTAGACTTTTATGTGTGTGTGTGTGTGTGTGTGTGTGTGTGTGTGTGCGTGTGTGCACATGTACACATATGTTGTGTTTCCATCATGTTTCCATCTCTGTGTGTTTATTTGTTGTTAACCTGGATGCTGTTCTAGTGGGTGGGGGAAATCTTCATGAGTCAGTCATCACTAGTTTTTTTGTATAAAAATTGTCAAATTTAAAGATATTGAACATCTAAAATTCAAAAGGTCCAAAATATCAGTGACTTCAGTCTAAACGTAGTGGTATTGGTATCAGCCTTCAAAAACCCATATTGGTCGAACCCTACTGACAACAGTTCTTGATAATAATTAGTGCAGTGAGTAGAATCTATAGCCAAGGTGTTTTGCTGGATATTAAACACTATTGTAACGTTCATGTCATACTAAGTTATGTGAAGCAGACACACAACTTAAAAACAATTAGCACAGGACAGGTTCACAATGGTTATTTAGCAGTATTTATTTTAAGGTACTGTATGCAAATCTCTGCTTGAACTTAAAATGCTTTCAACTCTTTCCTGCAGGCGATACAAGTAGCAGTTTGCACCAGAAGCAGGCAGAAAGGTCACCAGTCATCTTTCCCCACTGTGCAGGAACAATCAAGGCTAAGGTGCAAAAGAGTCATGAACCTCCACCACAAAACAAGGTCTGGGTTTGGCCTTCTCTGTAAACCATGACAGATCATTAGCCCGCCTGCCTGCACATCTGGTGGCATACACTGATCCCAAATGCCCTAAATCTGTCACCTGGGGGCAACTCAGTAACACCTGTGTAGTGGAGTGTATCTTACATGAAAGGTTGATCTTAATGTCAGCTTTTGTCAACAAGCTCCTTCGCACCACACACATGACCAAGAGACGGTTCTCCATGGCCACTTGAAAAATATAGTAGGCTACTTACACAGTGTTATAGCTACAAGAGAAGTATTGTCTTGACTAAATACTAAATTCAGTTAAAGCTCCATCCAACTAACATCAGTTTTAACCAAACTATTGCAGTTCTTACTGCACACCTGCACCGTGCCTAATACATAGGAGGCATCTATTATCAGCCCAGTACCCAAAAAGCCAGGGTCCAAAGACTTGAATGACTTCTGCCCTGTAGCCTTAACCCCTGTACTGGCCAAGTGCATGGAGAGGGTGGTCACCTCATCCATAGCACAACAACTGGACCCATTACAGTTTGCTTATAAAACCCACAGAGGGACTGAGGACGCCACACTCCCTATGGTCAACATGGTTGCCAGTCACCTACAAAAGACTAACACATATGCACGGATTTTATTTGTTGATTTTAGTTCGGCTTTTAACACGATGCAAATTCATGTAGTCCTGCAACGGCTTCTGGACTTAGGGGTGAGCGGGGGCCTTGTGCACTGGGTCAAGGATTTTTTAACTGACCGCCCACAAAGAGTCTGTGTTAAAGAAGTACTCTCTGACGAGGTTGTTTTAAACACAGGGGCCCCGCAGGGCTGTGTTTTATCTCCAGTACTATTCTCTGTGTACACCAATGAAATGACACTACACAACAGCAATTTCAAGTGGTATAAGTCCAGCTCATTGTTAATGCAATGTTGGAAAAACAAAGGAACTTATTCTAAACCAAGCAGATCCACTCTCATCACTGATACTGTGTGACCAAACTGTGCAAACTGTCAACTGTTTTAAGTATCTGGGAACACACATAGATGACAAACTGAGTTTCACAGACAATGTTGATTTTATATGTAAGAAAGCTAGTCAGAGACTGTTTTTAATTAGGAAACTGAAGGGGTTTGGGGTTGGTCTTGACATTTTGGAAAAAGTGTATGTCATGTTAATAGAGAGCATCCTTGTTTTTAATATCTCTGTCTGGCATGGGCACTTGACTTAAGTAAATAGAAACAAGCTGAACAGGATTGTTAAGACAGCAGGGAAGATAGTAGGCTGCAAACAAAAGCCATTAGATGACCTTTACAGCACAGCTGTACGCAGGAAAGCCCTGTCAATCATTAATGACACGACACATCCCCTCCACCCTGAGTTTGAGTTGCTCCCCTCAGGGTGACGCTATAGAATACCCCTGGCAAAGAAAAAGATCTACAAGGGTTCTTTTATCCCAAATGCAATTAATGTGGTCAAAAAACTACAGTAAACTTAAATATGGCAGTGTAGGCTGTACACCAGGGGTATGAATGCACTGTTACAGTACAGCTGAGAGATCTTTGCTCTGTTAATGTGATGTTTTGTTGATGTTTTTTAACTTGTGGACATGTTTGTGTTTATATTTTCCTGGGTGAGACCAAGGACAATTTTCCTGCCTCGGTTGGACAATAAAGTTTATTCTATTCTATTCTATTCTATTCTATTCTATTCTATTCTATTCTATTCTATTCTATTCCTAACCACCTTTATGGTGATAGCATAGGCCTGCAGTTGAAATAAGAACAGACCCACATGCATGAAAACTACCAGGGAAATGCCAAAGACAGCTTTCAAGGAATTATGTCAGTTATGTATGTTAGAAATTCTTTCTCTCAGTACCAGTGTAAATTATCATATGGGTCAATAAACTGTCTTCACTTTTGCTTGCAAGCATTAAAATGTGATCACCTACCCTGCTGAATAATAAAAAGCCTAACATAAGCTTTTGATCATTCAAGTGATATCAGTGGCAATTTGGGCTATTGCATAGGTCCTACCTGACACCTTGACCCATCCTTGATGAGACATCATATCCCCTGCTTTACTGCTGTGAGGTAGTGTCTAAAAATTAACAAACCATCACCGGGCATTGACAATCATCTTGACAGCACTCAAACCAGCCTAGAGTAAGTCAATTTCCCACAATTAGTAGTACATTTGCATGGTCGGGAGTAGCCTAACTATTGACTACAAAAATGATAACTGCAGTCTGTTGGACTCTGTTAACAAAAACGGCAATCAAATTAATATTGTAGATGGCTGGTGTTGGATTACTTCAAATGTGCTATATTATGAGATTATAGATAGTAACATAATTTTTCATATCTTTACATAATTGGTTCATACTACTGCAGATGGTGCAATGAACACTAGTGAAATTACACTCAAAATTGAATAAATGCTTGCTGAACTGGACATATATGAATTATGGATTTAAATACCCCAGATTAAAAGAAAGTAATCACATCACATTACTGAAATTGAGTAATCCAGTGGATCATGTCACCGTTGCAATTCTACGCGGGCAGGTAGTGACACATTGCCTGATTTCTCAGTAGGCTATGTAAAAATATGTACAGTATTTTCTGTGCACACATCTCTCATCAATATGCCTACTGTCCGATGCACCGACCTTAAATGCCCAGTCAGCGGTATGGGGTGACAGATTCCCAGCAGCCTTCAAAAGTCATTGACCTCACTGCTGCTGCTGCTGTCACCCTGCAGGTATTCATAAAACCCAGGCTACTTTTCATAATTGCATGGTTGGTCTCATTTACAAACTGCAGTGATGCCACTACACATCGCATTTATATTCATAACGCCATAATTATATACAATTTCTATACATGCAAGCATTCTAACTTTGATATAGGTTTGAATGTACAACAGCCTCAGCAGATCAACTGGTAGTGTTTGGTGTGTGTCTGCGTGTGCAAGCTTACATGTCTGTATTATTTCATATACATTTCATATTTTAGATATAGTCAAGATATAAGTTTAAGATAAAAGCAGAGGACAACACTTCACATCAAACAGATAGATCTGCTGCTTTCTTGTTATTGCTCTGTCATCATTATCCTCGTTTTATTAACAGACTCAGTGGGAGCAAGCTATCAGCGTCTGGTTCTTGCAGCCTATTCTTAATTATCCTGTTCCCAACTCTGTACCCCATGGAGAATGTAATGACACACAGCAAAATCTAAGATTCAGCCATATGTCACTGGGTTTACACAGGCTGAATGATATTCATGTGGAACTGTAATGTAATTATTTATTCACCTATTCTCCAAAAATGTGTATCTGATGAAGTCCAATATAGTGATTTGTGATAAGCTAATCAGTGCATTGTTCACTGGGGTAGGTATTAGTTGGCAATGCTGATATTATACAGAAATCAGCATGCCACTATTACATACTAACATATAGGAAAGTCATATTGGTCCCTGTATGTCAGAGAAGTTCACTATACATGAGGCTGCCCCTGATAAACTCTCTGGTGTGGAAGACAAAGACATATTCCTTCTCGGCATGCTCCTCAGTCAGGAAGAATTATATAGAGTAGAGGCAGCTAATTGACAGACACTGATTACTAATTGCTTATTGTAAATAATTCACGTGGTTGTATTAATGTGATGTGTGTATTCTATATGTACTGAAACAGCACCCTCTAGTGAGCCTTTAGTCAAATTGCACAATACTTTTTCATTTTGCAATATGAAGAACAATAACACAATAATTATGGTGTCAGTTCTCAGTGGTCACTCATACCTACTCACTCCTACTCATCAACTATGTTTGGCATGCACACACATGGCAGTTACACACACACTTTAAACATGTACAGACACATCCATGTGAGCACAGATGAAAGTATGGCTACATACACATTTACACACACACACACACACACACACACACACACACGCACGCACGCACGCACGCACGCACGCACACGCACACACACACACACACACACACACACACACACACACAAACAAACAAACACAGCTGTGTCAGACAACTGCCACCAAATGGCCTAGATGTCCTGACCTGGTGGGGAGGATTATGGTGGCTCTACAGACACAACACCTGACTTAACCATGTCTGCAGTTCCTTTGTTGGGACCTCATGCCGGAAACACTTTCTGCAGACTGAGGCCTAGGGCTCAAATCTGTTTTACTGGAGTAAGCAAGTATGGCTGCCAAGTTCTGTATATCACCACCAATGTAGGATGGTAGTATTTTAGATGACTAAGATTAAAGCAGCTTTTAAGGTTTAATTAATAGGACATTTAAAGGCAAACTCATTTGTTACTTCTGTGGTCCTGCCAGTCCAATCAATATCTGTGAAAGCAAGAAATGAGGAAAAACAAGTCTCTGATCTGTGATGCTCCCAAGGTGTACAGCTGAGAGCTGATTAACAAATGAATTCGTTTTGATTTGATTTGTTATTTTATTTAGCTTTTATTTGGCTGGATTAGTCCTGTGGAGATGGGAGACCTGGGCTGGACAGCAGCAGTACATTTACAGAGACAACAATGAAAACATTTCATATTAAGTCATAAACAATTTAAGTGAGAGACAGAGAAGAGGGAGAGAGAAAGAAAGGGAGAGAAACAGAGACGATAAACAGCAGGACAGTCCTAACAGTCAAAACATGTACATTAATTCCCAGAAAATCACCCTGGGAGCTGTCACAGTCGTCTGAATTTGTTAATTTATCCTCATTAGAGTTGTGCAGCTTTCATTTGAGACTATGCAAGACAGCAGTAAATGTTTTATTAATACAGGCTGAATAAACATGGAGCATGGAGTAACATACATCAATGCTGAAATTCAGTAGTATTGCCCTTTGAGCCTCACTGCCGTGCACAAACACCATACACAAGGCAAGCATTTTTTTTGTAGTATCCACATCATTCAAACCAATAAAGGAAATGTCAACACCTGTGTACATGTTTTATGGGCAACAGGGTTTGTTTGCTCCCCTGCCTCAGCTTTAGAGATCAGTAATCTATCGTCCTGTATGTTTGTATAGATTGCTCTGACCTTCTGCCTGCTTCAGAGTGCTGCTAACCAGGTCTTTCTCTTTCAGGAGGCCTTAGTCCGTCTTTATTGCCTGTTCTGAGAAGAGCAATTTAATCACAACAGAGATCATGATGCATAAACCAATGTTTTTTCAGTGAAATACTTTGGACAAATCGTGGTCTTATTTCCCGTGTACACCCGAGCACAGCATTACTTTGAAACATTTAGTCTTACAAAGTTATTTTTGAGAATTGCTTTCAAAATCTCTTGAACTCCAAATAAAACAAGATAATCTAAGATGATAATCAGAAGTTATATTGTTTAACTCAGTGTGGAAAGTGCACTACTATACTATACTGTTTACTATATAGCTTCATTGTGGTACAGCACAAAATATTACTATTTTAAAACTGTAGTAAAAGCTGAAAATAGACACGTAGAGGAATGCGATGAGTTACACATTACACCATTTGATCTCTCCAAAATATTAAAGATACAGTCATCTTAAATAAATACATAAATAAAAAGCAGAACTAAAGAGCATCTTTCATCAAAAGCAGAGTAGTCTATGTTCATTGCTTGTGGAGGCTGGAGTAATCTGCACATGAAGTCCAACAGCGCGCCTCTTCAGAAGATCACAGATCTCCATAGTATATTCTGGGGTTTACAGTGATGAAATGTCAGGGCAAGGTAATAGTGTGAATGTCATCTAATGAACAACTGTTCAGTAGAGCGCCTTCAGTACCCTTCGATCTGAAGCCTTCAATCAGCAGCCCGTGCACAAACGGGTTCAGTTTAATGATCTGTCAGTCATCTGGAATGGCTTCATCCATCCACTTCATGTAGGCCAGACTGCCGTCCTGCACTGGGAAGCTGAGGACCTCTGGGTTCGCATAGGGGTGGACTGACCTGGGAGGGACACACACACACACACACACTTAGTCACATAAGACATAGCATTCATTCATATAGATATTCAATAGAGCCCAAATCTATGCTGGCCATTACAGCCATTACAGTTCATATGCTGTATGCCATAGTTACAATGTGAAATGATCAATACAAAAAGCAAAAGAATCCCACCTCACATAATCTATAACTTTCTCGATCCTGGAGGTCTTCGTTTTCACCAGCTGCAACAGAAATGACATTTCAACTTACTGTCTCTGCTTGTAGTTTAACAGTGGAAAGTCAGCTCACTATTTGAGAACTTTTTGATTACAAACTTGAGGGCAAAGGGCTTTCTCAGTAAGCTTACCATCAGAATTTCAGTTGCATCTTGGACTTCCCCTTTCCAATAATACCTAAAGAACCAAAGATCGCAAGACATGAGAACTGTACTGTTCACATGTACTACATTCATTAGAGGCTGAAGAGCACCGGTATGGGGTGCAGAGCCTTTAAATTTCATGTAAAAGCTTTCCTTAAACTGTTCTTTCTGACACAAAATTCCAGTCAAACCATGCACAGCTATCTACAGCAGCCTGCGACTGATTGACAGCTGGCCAAAACCACAGGATTGTCCTCAGTGATACTGTCAAACTGTTCCCTACAGGCTATTAAAGTGTCAGGTGCAAAACTGCTGCTGTGCTTTTAGCCTTTTGCTCTTTCTCATGGATTGGAACAGCAAGAATTGGAACAGCAAGAGTGAATCAACTAATCTGTGCTGGCCAATAGAGCAATATGCAGCATTTGAGAATATTGAAATAAAAGTAAAAGTGTAAGACCAAATAGGCCAAGTTAGAACTGAAACCCATTCCCTGCAAACACACACACACACACACACACACACACACACCACACACCACCACCACCACCCCAACCGCTAAACTAATCCAATGACATCCTGTATTTTTAGGCTAAACCTTTGTCTGGTTAACAGGTTTAACACTGCATTTCCTTGTCCTTTGTTCAGCCCCCCTCCATCCTCCACAGCCAGTGTGTCACACTGCTTTGTGATTATGCATTAACAGGCACGGCTAATCCATGCATATAAACATATGACCACTTTTAAGGCTAACTGCCTCTCGCTCTCTAGTGTTAGGAAAACTGATGAAAGCATTCGCATGCAGCCCATTCACCTCAGTTGTGGTTTCCTAGGTAACCAGTATGCAGTGGAGAGAAAGAAAAGAGAGAGAATACACGACACATATGTGTGTGTGTTTGTGTGTGTGTGTGTGTGAGTGTGTGTACCTGTCTGCACAAGTGAGGTACAATACAAAAGCCAATCTTAGTGGTCGGGGGTCAGCTGGGGAGCCGATGGTGTCAAGTTGGGGTCAAACATAACTTACATGGTGGAGGTCCGGGGGAGAATGTTAATACTGGCTGCCATCCTCCTCTCCATGATTGCCCTGTGAAGCGATAGGGTGGCAGGGAGTTGGGAATGAGATGGAGGGGGGCGGGCATGAAGAGTCCGGAGGAAGAGAAATTAAACACTTACAAGCCACCCTCGTTATGTTGCTCTTCGAGAGGACCGCAGGAAAGAGTTTTATGCAATGAATTAGGAAAAGATATTACACACTGTTTTCTGTTATAGCTCAGCCAATATTATAGTTTATTAGCAGCTCCACCGTGCCCCTCCTTTAACCGGTGGCTGTGAGGGAGGCCATTTACATATCTGGCAACCTCACCGTGGCTACTTTCTCTCTTGACACATGGTAAATAGATAGAGCTCATTTACATGCAGCTAAAATGCCAACAGAGGAGTGGGGAGTACAAACACAGCGCTCCACTGGTTTAAGGCTTGACAAGATTGTATCTCTAATCTAGACACACACAAAAATAACTTATGACTGGCTGATTTTAAATTGTTTAACTCATTAGTGCAAAAACAAGCCATACCAAAGCCATTGAGTTTGGGTAGCGTTTGGGAATAGTCGGAAAATTTACATCAGTAACAGATAAGTTAAGATTTGTGCGGAAACAACAAAATTATGGAATAAATAAACCATGTGTTTGTAATGCTTGGTTACAATTTACCACCTCAAAACAATAATCTTATTAAAAATGATTAATACATTTCCCGTTAGCACATACAGCATGTTCTGACACAGTAGTGTGGTGCACATGGGAAGCTGTAACTTGGCATGTGTTGGCATCACTGCTGTACCTGCCAATGTCCTTGGCTGCCTGTTCATTGGGGCTGTTGATGAGAAGGACAGAGTGGTGGCCCGGTACGTAGCTCCCCGTGAAGGCAGATCGGAGCTGGACCCCGATGGACCACAACCCGGGGTACATGGACACGGACAGGACCAAGAGCTGGAAGGGGGTGGGATGGAGGGTGTGGGTGCGGGTGCAAGGGACAACCACATCTCAGGGTGTTGGCGAGTCACAGCAACGTCACCTAATACTCATCATGTAGCACGCTGAGTTCAGGTCTGACGAGGTGAAATTTGTATCTGCAGTGGCTATTTTATGTGTGGCTGAGAGAGAGTTAATTCCAGGTTATTATCTGTTACCCTCTGAACACATTGCCACGTGTTGGATAGCGTTCAGTATTTATCCTCGTATCATTTGGCGCCGTCTGTCACAACTAAACGAGTAGGCCTAGATGCGGTGGCCAATTGATAATCTGCCCTGCTTGTGCCCAGCATCATAGTCAGGCATGGATGCGTCGTAAATGCACCACTCGACGTTTACAGAAACAATTAATAATACCTAAATTTATAATTCAAAATAATTTCGCCTATCCGATGCCAAAGCTCTCATTTGTTATGGCTTAATAACGACATGGAGTGGCTGTTCTGAAGCTTTTCTAGAAGTTTTCAAAGCAAAGCTCTCCACAAACTGTGAAGTAAATAATGCCGGTAGCCTAGCCACGGTAGTGCACTACTTACCAAACATGACATCAACAACACCGACCGAAGGACAGAGTGAAACAAAGTGTCTTTATGGCATCGCTGGTACAACCACTCCATCCTACTACTGGCGACACATGTCATTCCCACAGTCCGGCTGGTGCAGATAATAACAGTGATAATCTGTGCTGAACTTCTTCCATATGCCCGATGAGAGTTACTTTCTTCTACGTTAATTAGTATTCCCCGCTGTTCATAACACGGCGAGCCGGATTCATCAGCTGTTTTGTGAGAAAAAAAACACAAAGTTTACTTGGAATTGTCATCGCATTTCCATAGAAAAGTGCAGAGTGTTGACAGGTAGGGTCGTACGGTCAACGGCAGTGATAAATCTCTGCGCCTTCCAATTGGTTTCTTGACACTTCCTGACACACCAGCGTCCAATCAGATGGCTTGTTCACCTCTGCGGCCCTGCCTCCGGGCCTGGGTCATAATCGGCTTTCATGTCTAATAAACACAAGTGCTTTTAGCTGGGTGCCCACAAGGCATGTTTGTGAGGGGAATAACAAATAATGAATTGACTAGACCAGAATAGACCAAACCTGACCAGACCAGACCAGACAAGGCCAGAATAGAATAGAATAGAATAGAATAGAATAGAATAGAATAGAATAGAACTGTATTTTCAGGTGTGGAAATCTAGATAATCCTAATGAAAAATCACTGTAATATTCCTATAATTCCTATAATATTTCTATTACTATAGGGACTTACAGTGTGTCTACTCAGTAGTGACTTATAGTAGTGACCTATTAATAGTGACCTTATTATACTTTGTTTTGATTAGTTTTTTTTGTTTTTTAATCTCTTATTGCATCACTATATTATGTCTATGATATTCCTATAGGGGATTTGGGGTTTTGCTGTAATATTTGTATAGTATGCTTCTAAAATGTATTATATGATTACTTTTTTTTGCAAGAGAACAGGAGAACAAATGAAGAAATCGTGCAAAGGGTTCATATTATACAGCATAGAAAAAAACATTTTAATCAGCAGTCTTCTCAAAGCCTCACTAATACAGGAATAAAATTCTTATAAGCTCTTTAGTTGCTTTAGTTAGTTGTAAACTTTAAAGACCTAAAGCCAACGCCCAGGCAGTAAAACCTCAAAGACACCATTTATGTAAATGATATTGAAGTTTAAGGCACGCTTGTTACAAAGTAAGCCAAGCTAAGTTATCAGTCTGTTGAGAGCAGAGGAAGGGGAAATATTGGCTTTGACTGGCATGTAATTACGAAAATTTTCATTGCTGGGCCCACAATAATAATTCAGTTTAGATAGGGTATTGGTCCACAAGCAAATATTTTCATTTCAATTTTTATAAACTTCCCTTACATTTTTGCTATAGTGCTGATTATTCCCAAGCCCCAGTAGGGAAACACACACACACACACACAGACACACAGACACACACGCACACACACACACAAAGAGCTAATAAACATGCCCTTGGAGCTTGAAGGGATTCAGTGTCTTGCTGATGATAGCAACAGGCCAACTATGACCCCAATACAGCAGCTATGAATGTGAGCAAAACCACTTGAAAAGAGTCTTCTCAGATCAGCAGGACACTATACTACATACACTGATTCATTCACTCTCACACAGTCACACATACATGCACAGGTGTGACCCCCCCCCCCCCCCCCGCCCACACACGCACACACACACACACACACACACACACAAACACACACAGGCGCACACACACGCACACACACACACACACACACACAGTAGGCGACTTCTCTTTTCAGATAAGCTAACAGAAAACTCAAGGATTCTGCTCGGCTGCAGGGGAATGAAGAAGATATGGATAAACGTGAATTGTGGAAAAAAATGAATAATTCAGAAGTGAATTGTTGATGCAAGAACAAACCCAACTGATATAGCCTACTTGGCATGTCTTTGGCATTCAAGAAGTAGAAGTATGGCAAGAAACTAGCCATGAGGAAACAGATTTTCTAGTCCAAGTTTAGAAAAGAATAATGTGAGAATTGTAGCTCAATTTGAGGACTGATCAAAAGTTGTAATATTAAGGGCCTGATGGGGCGTGTGCTGATAGAAGCAGGGGAGTCAGTCCTTGGAGCTTTGGGTTTTCAAATAATGACCATTTTCTGCACGGTGTCCACAGGGTGGAGTTGTGGATCCATGCATTCTCCTCCTATTCATCCATTCCTCCCATCGTGAATAAATAAAATGTAGAGTGTTCATTTAGCATGTATAAAACTCTCCAAAAAGGCAGAATCGACTGAAAAGAAATGTAAATGCTCCAACACAGCAAGTTGTGTGACTCATCCCAATTCCCTTTTTTCTCCACCCCTACCCCACCAGCTTTGTGTACTGTGTTTTGCCTGTCTCACCCCGGCCCCCTTCATCTGTCTGAGACTGAACAGATCAGAGAGTTAACAGCAGGGGGCGCCACGGGAGTCACAGCCTCAGAACAAACCAATTTATTTCCCCAGCTCACACAGACTTCATTTGAGAGCCCATCAGAGAGCTCCAATAGATCCACTTAAGCCACTGTTCCCCAACATGAAAGAAAGCGACCAAAATAGAGAGATGGAAAAAAAACAGGAGAAGAGTTGGAAGAGAGGCGTTTGATCTGCTCGTTCTGGGGCATCACTCGGAGGGGTTCGGTTCCCCCAAGGACTACTGAGGACTCTATTTGTCCCTTAGAAGTCTAGTATGAAAAATAGGATAATATAATATATAATTTTATTTCTGTTTATGTTTCTTGTCTGTTTGTATATAATGAGGCCACAAGGTCTTGAGTAAGAGCAGAGACGAGTAGAGGCGAGATGAGGAGAACAAGAAACTGGTCAGAGGTTCCTCGTCTGACTCGCCGTCAAACTGTAATTGGCCCTTGGAAGTTGTATTGCACTGAAATGAAATGAAAACTAGCAGCAAAGAGGGGAGAATTAGAGAGCGGGATATAGACGAAATAGAAAAGAGTTGGGCGATGTGTTGTTGCACAGAAAGAGAAAGGCTGGGACGAGGAGAGTGAAAAATCTATGAACAGCTCGGCGTAATTCTATTTTGTGGATTCCCTCACTGTTGTTGCCTCTCTCCCTGTGTGGCAGCAGCAGCGTTGCAGTGAGGAGGGGGGGGGGGGCTGAGGCAGGAGAGGGAGGGACTGGACCGTACCGGACACGCAGAGGTCAGGTAAGTCCTAATGAAGGGACTTCCCAGGCTGTGATTACCTCTAAAGGAAGAGACTGGTCCTCCCACAGAGGTTAATTAAAAGAGTCACAGGGGCCGAGCAGGGAGGTGCCTCCATCACCGCTCTGAACCCCGGTGACCCCTCCATCCTCTTGGACAGACATAGCCATCCATCACCGCTGATTCCTCAGCTGACCGGCTGCTGCTGGTGCCACCGCAGTCCCCGAGTGACTCAAAACAAGCGGCGTACGTACGTAGCAGTGCCACAACTCTGACAAGCAAGGGGAGAAATCACCACCAGTAAGACCCTCGCTGCGGTCCCCTAGGTAACGCGACCTCTACCCTCTCAAGGATCAGACGAACACCATATCTTCTCCTCCACCCACCGTTCTCTCGCTCTGTCTTCTTCTCTTTTGCCTTCTGTGTCACACCTGCTGGAGCAGATGGGGCAATTTATCAGGAAAGCTGAATTGACTGTACGATGTTTCTCTCCTTAGCTCTACAGAAAAACCTGGGAGATGCTGACCGTTTAAGAGACAATATATATGTTTGTTTAGCAACATGAGTGCATCAAAACCATAGGTGGGCATTAAAGTGTCAATGCTTTGCCACAAGAATCTAGCAGTTGAGAATCTAGCAGCATCGGCTTCCACACCCATGGTGTGAAAGAATCACCCACCATCAACAAAGAAAAAAAATCCCTGCTGAGAAGAAAGATTTGTTGTACCTATTTCCCTATTTGGAGGCGAGGACAAAGAAGCGACAGTGTGCAAAAAGAAGAAAAGTAGAAAGGACACAGAGAGTGACTGTGAGAGAGAGAGAGAGAGAGAGAGACAGAGAGAGAGAGAGAGAGAGAGAGAGAGAAACATAGTGTTTTGGTTGATTGGCTTTGAGTGAGGACAGGAAGCCTAGAGCAGACTTAAAGAAAAAAGTTAAACATTTTCATAAATCCGTTCTTCTGGAGTTCACCTGCTGTGAGGGAAGGCTTAAATCACGTCATGCTTGATTGGTGAGAGGAAGAAGACGATCCTGAGTGCGGGGCCACCGCCGCCGACACCAGCACCGCCGGTAGAAAAATCTATACTTCCTCATTACACTTCCTCACCATGTCATCTGCAGCATCCCTATTCCCTGCGCTGACGCAGGTAGAATGAGCTCATTCCCTCTCCATTCATAAGCAGAGTGCACCAAAATTCAGAGAGAGGAAGCGTAATAACCTCAGACTCCAAGTTAGAGTGCCTCCAGGCAATAAAGTAGAGGATGAGCAGTGGAGGCTTGTTGGAGACAGGTTGAGGAAGAGGGTGTGTGTGTGTGTGTGTGTGTGTGTTTGGAAGGGGGGTGGCTGAGTACCTCGGAAAAGAGAGAGACAGAGAGAGAAAAACTGCACTCCAATGCACTATTTCTTGACTCACATATTTCACAATTGCTATTATAAATATTTATTCTAAATATTTTGATTCCAGGGGAATGCTAATCTTATCTGCTGCACCGAATGATTGACGACTTTATCTTCTCCCCAAAAAGCGTTCACAACACACACACACTAACACACACACACACTGAGTGAGCCATTCAGTGAAGATTCTAAACTATTAAAATTGAGGCATAAGTTCATGGTTGGTGTCATGCTCATATACATGCATGGATGCACATAAAAATACACATACACACACACACACTTCTGATAAAAAAAAGGACCTGATGGATGCAGAACAAACCACTGAAGGTTCTGTTCTGCAGAAATTCTGTCCGCAAATGCAAGGTCATCTGTAAAAGCATGGCAGTGGAAAAAATCAATACATTCATTGATGTGCTGTCCCATGCAGATCAAACTTTGAGCGGGGTGTATAGTTAGGAGAATGTGTGTGTGTGTGTGTGTGTGTGTGTCAGCCTCAGACTGTGAATCATCAGAAAGTGGCATTATGCAAATACACGCATCACTATGAAAAGGGCAGCCAGAGGCGTGCTCAGGGCAACATTTATCTATTGCACCCAATCAACAACCTTTTGCCTCCCACCTATTTACCAGCCTAGTCTCAGCCTTTTCACCCCTAACCTGTAACCACCTCGTCTTATCTCTCTTTCTCTTCTACCTTCATCCTCTCCCCTCAACAAGCAGCAGCCTCTTTCCTGTTTTAATTGTTTTCCTTGTGGCCCTTGTTCAGCTGAGCTGATTATTCAGACCTTCACTGCCAACCAGCTGATAACCTCCAACTGCTGTGAGCAATTAACAAGAGTTCACTGTAGCGTCCTGAAGGAGGAATCCCTTCAAGGGAGGGGAGGGGCAGGGAAAGAGACAGATAGGAGGTATTTAGGACAGAACAAAGAGGAAAAAGAAAGAGATACAGAGAGAAAGTAGAGGGTGGAGAGGAGACGAAGAGATACAGAGAAGAGGGATGGACAGAGGACCTTGTTATGGTTATTCAAAGGGAAATCAATGTTAATGAATGGGACTGTCTGTTTATGCAGTGTAGCGATAAGGAAACGACCAGTTTCAGAGGACACTGTGTGTGTGTGTGTGTGTGTGGGTGAGTGGGTGGGTGGGTATGGGTGTGCCTGTTTGTGTGTGTGTTTGTGTGTGTGACCAGTAACTGATAAGGATGTCCGGTTATCAATGATGGATAAACCTCTTCAGCAAGGTAGAGCAAACACAGGTGTCCCGGCCCATTAGGAACTGGTCTGAACTAAAGACTTGGTCAATAGCCACGGTGTTGTATTGATTAAGCGATCGTGACTAGTTAGCCGTGTTCAGATAATGCAGCCAATACAGATTAATTGTTAGTCACTCTCTAATCGAAATGAGTTTCATCTGAAGATAATCTCCCCTCCACTGACTGATAAATTGCCTGCAGATAATCTCTGGAGATTTGGGGAAATAAAAAAGTATACTGTAAAGCAGCAGCTGTTGCAGTGCTGATATGAGACAGGGCAGCCTAATATTCAAATATCCAGAGATAGTTATTAGCTTCATGACCGACTCCATTCACACCACTGAGTCAATCTCTGCTCACCCAGACACCGTCCAGCATGGTTTGACGGTGCGGTAAAACAAGAGCCAAGGAGCAGATGTGTGTTGTTCATCAGTCTGTTCTACTTTTCCGAGACTGCTGATTGAGATGAAACGGCTCCGTCATGTGTGATAGATGTGGATCTTCCTCCAGCTGTAGCTGCTTTATAACAAGCATCCAAACCGCACCATTCACATCTCTAGCTGCCATTGGACCATTATTTTAATCAGATTAAGAAATATTGACTTAACGTCTGGGAGATTCACCTGGCTGAGCAAAGTTCCTAGTGAAAAGAGCAGAGTTGTAATGTAACTGTTGTAATTTCCAAAGCTTTGAGAAGCCAGACAGAGTCAGGTGTGTGACTAGGTGGTGATGGTGGGGGTGTGCTCCACAGACACTAATTAAAGTGGGAAGGTGTATAAAAATGCTACAAATTAGCGGCAGGTCTCTGGCGGGATCAACTGTTTTGCAGGTTGCGTGAATAAACATATTTACCCTGCCTATTTACCTCCACATATTTGTTGGATGCTCCACTGCTTCACAGTGCTACTTTGGGTGGTTTGGAGGGTGGAAGTTTACAGCAGAGAACAATAGAAGCAGGAGCGGCAGAGATCAAACGATTTTATTTCAGTTGTAACTGGGAGAAGGGGGCTTCTTCAGTCTCTCTTCCGGGAGTACTGCTCCAGATTCTGATATCCGTTTTCCCTTTGTTTTCTCTCTTGGTCCTTTGAAATATTTAGTGAGAATCCCTGACAAACACAAACACACACACACACATACGCACACACACACACACACACACGTTTGCACATTTACAATCACACTGCATTCCCTCCAGGCATCAATCATCAACTGTGCTCTCAACATCTGGATGTGGACAGTCTTTCCCTCAGGACAAGAACACTTCACATGTCTCCATTTTAGCATAGTGCTCATCCTGAGGGAGTGCTTCCCCCAGCCCAACCCCGGCCCTTATTCTATTTTACCATCGGGTGCTCCTCTGAGGGATCTCTTTCAGAAACTACCCCTCTCCGTCTCTTCATTCCTCCATCTATCTATCCCTCTATTGGACCAGCACTACCATAACCTGCTCCCATGGGTTCCACTTTGCCTGCCTCTCCACTGCTCCGCTCTTCTGTCTTCTCTACTTTCATCTGCAGATGTTAAAAGGGGAAAAGAGACAGAGCCTTAGATCTTTAAACGGCCGCAGCTGGCCTTTACTGGAAAGGCCGATAGATTAACTGTTAGTAGCAAAAATGTCAGACAAAATCAATTTACCACGGAAACATGCAAAATGACCATAGGTTTGATGTCAGATAAGTCTAATAGATTCTTGATAAACTTTAGGCTACTGGCTAGTGTATGTAATGTATGATCCCAAATAAGACTACATGTAATAAACCCAGTTCATGAAGTCTGTCTAGACATCACTCATTGCATGGGGGGGAGGTAGTTCCACTTTGGCACAGTCCTCAGCATGCACCTGACCCTTGCCGGAGCACAGCCTCCAAGAATAACCCTGCAATCTGTAACACCTTGTTAGTGCACACACACCATATGAGGCCTGTTGTATTAGTTATTCTAATGCATGTCTTGTTATCCATATAGATGAGAGAGGGAATAGACGAACAGATGGCCAGGGAGAGAGAGAGAGAGAGAGTCACAAACAAAAAAACATCCTCCAGGAATGGGAGGATCACTTTCACAGCCTGCACACACCTAGAGACACACAGACATTTTCTGTCATCACATATTTTGCCATTCTCCAATTCTGCCCAATTCCCTTCAATTTCTTGGTAAGAAGCCAGCGAGCCAATTGTATCTAAAAGTTGCACAGGGATTGCCAGTACAGATTTGATAGTTTTCTCCCGGTTTGGGAGATACTGAAGTGTATCTATAGTATGGTTATTACACATTGATATTAAATAATACCGCTATATTACAAGAACTATGGATTGTCCCAGGAGTGTGTCCTGTTGGCTTTCAAAGCACTCTTCAGGACCTATAGCAATACTATAGTTTAATTAAAACAGAACAAAATGCAAAAACTAGTAACCTGGGTTAGTCTGCTTCTATTCCTGGAAGAATTCCACTTCCAAATTCAGAGCAACAAGGTCTCTTCCAATCTAGCAAGCACTTGCCAAGCCAATTCTGATTGGTGATGCAATGTATCTGTATATGGTCCACCAAGATCTCTCACTTAGGGTAACGAGATGCATGTAGAAATCAGTCTCTACTCATGATCATAAAATATATTAGAAAAAGTATAGAATGTACATTTTATGAACACAGCATGTTTTTTAATGAGCACTTACTTGAATATAATTTTGTGTGGTAGTGAGGGACTTCTATTATTTCATTTGAAAGGTTTGACATATTTGAGCACTATCATCCTGTAAAAACCTGCCTATCAGTCTATTTAAAGACCGATAGACATAAATCTTTTATTAATCCTGTATAGGACATTAGGTAAGGCATGCTCTTAGCTGGAAAATAGATCCATTAGTGTGTAACTGCATGGCAGGCACAGACAGAAAATTTCGTTAAAAGGTTTTCCTATTGCATCAGATAGCTTAGATTTGTCAGAGCGGACAGGCAGACAAGAAGGGAGAGAGAGGTAGAGAGAGAGAGAGAGAGAGAGAGAGAGAGAGAGAGAGAGAGAGAGAGAGAGAGAGAGAGAGAGAGAGAGAGAGAGCACAAGAGCAAGATCAAGAAAGAGAGCAAGAAAGAGATTAGAAGATGGTATGAGATTTAGGTGAGCCTGGATAATGAGGGCTAGGTGTTTGGTATTCTGTAGCTTTCTCCATCGTTGCCCACATGACCCTTCTTCTCTGTTCAATCTGTGGTGCTGGCCAGCCCGGTGGCCCGCCTCTCCCATCTGACACAATGAAGACAGACGAGCTGGACTGAGGTAGGCTCCCTCTTCTCTGCTTTCTCCTTTTTCTCCCAGGGTTCCTGCTGCGCTGACTGTCACACACCTGCATGGAACCAAATCACAAATGTATTGGTTGCTGTCCTCGCTCTCATACACCCATGCATTATTGTGCACATTGGGATGTGGACAGCATCAAATGCACGCCACTATAGGAAAGGTCATCCAGCATACATGTAAACACATCCAGTTAAACACAAATTGTTATCCGGCTTATACATCCACTTTCACATATAGTTCCCATGTACTGCATAGCACTTGATTGCACATTTGTATGAATCTAAAATATAATTCCACTATGGAGATACATCATTTTAATACATGTGCATAAAGAGGAAATTTGAAAACATGCCTTCCACTTCTTTAATCAATCATATTTAAGTTAGATCAAGCGCCATGTGTTATTAATGCCTCAGATAATCAACCTGTAATGTAGGCTACATAATGAATGAATGTAAGTCATGGGCCTTGAGTAATGAAGTGACGATGTACTTCACACTCCAAGGAAGTGGCTGGGCACCAAGTATAGCATTTGATTCATGTGGTTGGCCTACTGCAAACCCATTGGGACCGAGTACAGAGGACCATTACTTTTGTTGTCATTGCTAACTGCATCACACAGGAGACTTTGCTACATAGAGAGAATATTGCTTTTCCAATTTCACTCTTTTAGATATATGGACTCCCGATATACAATGAGATTATTGATTTTCACTCAAATCTTAAAATAATCTGGAAGACCTTGCTAGTTAGGATAGATTGCAAACAGTGTATCAACACTGTTTCACTTTCCCTCTCAGTTCTTTCATGTCTGTCCATCAGTGGCTCATTCCACCCACTCAATCTCATAACTTGTCAAAATATTTTGCTGACTGCAGTGGTCCAGGTAATAACTGTGGGGCGATGCAGTTAATAATATCAAATGGACTTGAGAATCCCCCACATCGGCACCACATAGATTGGAAATCAATATCTATAATAATGAAAACCTATTACAACTGGTGCATTCTACTGGGTAGAACAAATCAAGTGACCATGTGTCAAATATATCAGTAATTCTATATGACAGCTGAAGTGACTTGACCACTCACTACTGTTTACTGATGCTTATACCAAGAAATAAACACAAGACAGCTGTCTAGACTGTGCATATTTGATGGCAGGCCTTATTCCCCAGTGGTAAGGTAATGAATAAAATGCTACTAGAAAATGTGCCTGACGGACAAAATGAGTAAAAAAGTTTAAAAACAAACACTGAAATTGACAAGTGAAACACAAGCCTGTTTATTAGTTTGAGTGAGGTATGATGTTTAAAAACAAGGTCAAACAAACCTTCACCATCAAACTTTCACACAACCATTCTTTGTTTAACTGAGTGCTGAGGATTTCAACTCCCTTGTCAGGTACCTACTGACTTTCACAGGCGGTTGAGTAGAAAAATCTTTGTAGCAAATATCATGACATAAAACTGAAGTAAAATCACTATCAAAGTGAAAATTAGAGATGGCATTACTCCCTGACTGGCCTATAATAGGGTTTTTATGTGCAGTGGTATAAAAAAAGAAACGTAGCGCTCTGTGAAAAAGGGAAAAAGGGAAGAAAAATTACAAGGCGCCTCCAAGGGCCTGCCTCGTTATTATTAGTTTTAGATGAAAAACACAAACGCTACCCAGGAGGCAGCGCCACGCGGCAGGCAGGCATTCTCTGACATTTGAAGGGGTGGGGGATTGGGAATGGGAGGGCTGGGAAGTAGCAAACTACTAAACTACTCTATGAATAAAAGAAGTTTGCAAATAATGACTGTGACCACATTCTCTCCCCACATCAGTCATACCAAGTCATGCAAGAGAATGACCCAATGACCAAAAGGATATGTGAAATCTAGAGAAAGTATATGTTTTGGAATCATGCTTTACGTTTTATTAATACAAATTACTTGTCATGTGTGAACAGCTGCTCAGTACTGCAGGGTGACAGGTACCGCGACATTGGCAAAATAAGATGCACACACACACACACACACACACACACACACACACACACACACACACACACACACACACACACACACGCTCACACACACACACACACACACACCAGACTAAGCAACACATGTTGAGTTGTCACTGGAGAGACTGTAACATCAAATATACAAATATAATGTAAGGAACAGATGTGCTCTTGTGTACCATGTATACTACGCTTTTCCTGGAGTTTCCTGAAGTTCACAAAAGCCATTCTAAAGTTGAGAGCTGAAAATTTTGCAATACTGGAGACTGTGTAGCATAAAGAGATGATGGAGGCTCGTGATATCTTGCCTGAAGACATACTTTGCCACAATCCGTGGAGAAGGCAGTTGCATCAGTCTCAGCTACACCTGGAATGGCGAAGACAGCAATACAGGTGAGCAAGAACAGCCAGTGGGATAGAAGGAAAAAAAAAAACCTGGCAGGCTGAGTGGTCAATAGCCAGGACTTCACAAACAAAGTATCTTACAGATTCCTCAGCAGTAAAGCTCCCGAAACTTCATTGAGTAATAACCCCGTGACCCCTACATAACCTTTCTGCTGCTCTGGGACCTCGCAGTGACTAACAATGATATTCCATTTCCTCAAGGAGGTCCAAGGAAGCAAAAAAGATTCTACCTGTGCTCTCATCCCCTCCTGTCTCTGCTGCACACTTCAAAAGTCACTCTGTTCTCCAAAATGCAGCTGCGTCTGGACTAATTAAGGAGCAAACGCCAGACTCCTTTCATTTGCCACTCCCCATTCACCCCCATATGTCCTGTGTAGGCTAGACCAGCTGATGTCTGCGCGTGTGCTTATGAATCAAAGACAGCACATTAAACTCCATGAATAAATGATAACCCGTACGAAACACAAGCAGAGCCACCTCTATGTGACCTATATACAAGCAAGTGCTGAACTCTTATTTACATATAGACACACTTTCTCACTCAAACATATAGACACACACACACACACACACACACACACATGCAAGACAAACAAGAGATAAGTATTATTATTAAAGAGCAAGAGGTACACAAGGAGAAAAGCAGACCACTGAGAGCATTGACCATTCCCCAGGCAAGCACAGGCCTCACTGTAATTATCGCTCTAACTCTTCACGGAACTAGTGATTACACCTGGTAGTTTTGTTGGTCTGTTTCTTTTCTGAATGGGGCTCCCCAGAGAGAGATACACGGTAAGTGACTGAGGTGAGTGCCTTTCAAAGCCAAGGAAGGCTGTAGCATAGTGGGGCTGCAGGTACAGTAAACATTTTAACAGCATTGTTAAGTTCCACTAAAAACAGCAGTTCCTATCCATATCTATACTACAACTGCAGACTAAAGTAACAGGGTTCACTGCTGTAGATGTAGTAGTTCTGCCCCTCTTCCTAATTGCTAGAGGCTTGCTTGGCTGCAGAGAAATGAAAGCAACTTGGTTCAATTCATATTCTTCACACACACACACACACACACACACACACACACACACACACACACACACACACACACACACACACACACACACACACACACACACACACACACTCAGATCTTCTCAGGTAAAAACCCAGCAGTCCACTTCATTGCAGAGCCACAAGTTCATTTAAACCGTTTCTAATTATATTCCTCTGCAACACAAGCTGTGGTCTGGGATTTGCGCTGTTCCCAAGGAGAAACAGAGAGAGAGAGAGAGGGAAAAAAGCAAGGGAAGAGTAGAGAGGAGAGATGTAGAGGCTGTTTCCATACTGGATCCTGAGGGAATCATCATATAAGGTAGGAGTCAACCAGACTTTGGGAATACTCCATATGCTATAGTAGCCGTGGTACAGTGTACTCACAATACACATAGATCACACACTCATACACATGATCAATGACTATCTTAAATTATATGTTAGCAATGCATGCAAATTACAGGACAAATAGGATTGTGTTTCATTTTGATATGTTAATTTGGAGGGTAAGTGACAGAGAGAGCGACAAACAAATAGAAAGAGAGAAAGAAAATTCCCTGATGTGGGGCGGAATGCAATCGGACAGATGGACAGAAAAAAAGAAAGACAGAGAAAAAGTTATTGTAGGGCATATGGGTCTCAGGAGACCACTAGAAAAACCATATAGCTTTTTGGAACCTACAGAATTCTCCTTGTCTCCTTCTCTAGCTGTCCTTGACTCCCTTACTTCCATCTAGCAGCGACTTAGTGTCTGTTACTGAAGTGGACAGCAGGAAAGCCAAATACCACACACGCACACACACACACACACACACACACACAAAACTCACTTGTGTCACTGTGGGGAAGTGAGTTGTGCCAGAATGAGCATCGCTAAAACTCTGTTTCTGATTTAATGGAATAGCATCAAAAAAAGCGTAAATGACTCTCATCTCATGTCAGGCAGCCAGATTGGTGGCAGCTCCAGAAAATCGGAGGAGGGGAGGAAGCAGGAGAGGAGGGCGAGAGGAGGGAAATGGAGAGAGGAAGAGTGAGAAAAGGGAGCGAGACTGAAACCGAAACATTATAGGCAACCATGGGGAGACTTGAAAGGAGAAAAATCGAAGTCTGTCGAGGAGATTGAATACAGTGATCTCTGTCTTCACCCTCAGGCCTCATTTGACCACATACATCTTGACTCAGCTGGCACTAAATAAACCACCCCAGGAAAACACAGCCTTATAGAGCACACATGGCCCCGAGCTACCTGAGTGAGTAAGCTAAGGCCTGGGAATTATCCACTAGTCCAATGTGGTTGGTTCCAGCTTGGCTAAATTACTTCTATATCTGTTTCAGTTGCTAATGGCTTCAACCTCTTCAACTGGGCTTTACATGAGGAGCACAAAGAGAATAATTCAATTTTCTGGCATGTGGCCGGTTGTTTATGACCAGTCATGCTGTGGAGGAAGCTGTCTTATTATCACACATGTGAGTGCTTTCTAAGACAAATGAGGAGTTCAGACATCACGTTGGTGTCCTCCTGTAGCATAATGACACATATCTGGTTTCTCACACACCACAGGGTTCAGGTTTTGCCCATCCTGCTGCGTGTGGGAAACAGCTCCCTCCTTCAGTGACTTTGAAGGGACTGGCTTCTCTTCATGAAAATGAATCACCAGCATCAAAGCATCATCCCACTCTCATATCTCTTCATTTACACGGCTGTCTACCATGAGTGCGGCACACACACACACACACACACACACACACACACACACAGACACAGACAGAGACAGAGAGAGAGAGAGAGAGAGAGAGCGAGCGAGCGAGCGAGAGAGAGAGAGAGAGAGTGAGCAATTAAACATTAACTTCCAAGATTTGCATCGCCGGCAGCACACGTACCTCAGCACCGCCCTCCCCGGCGTCTCCCTCCATCAAAACACATGCATACACCTCAATTGTACATACGCAACAATACTTCAAAATTGCAGGCCGAGTGAATAATATAAGAAAAGATGGATGTTATACAGTATGAAAAGACTGCTAAAAAGGGAAATTGGTAAAAAAAAAAAGGGAGATAGCAAGATTTGAGAGATAGACTACTGCAGTGTGACAGGTACCGCGACATTGGCAAAATAAGATGCACACACACACACACACACACACACAATGACTTGCAAGAAAGCCCAAACTTAGTTGAACTTAACATTGTCCCCAAAACCCCCCAGTTCTTGTCTGCTATTACGCAACTGTGATATCTGGATTAAGACCATAGAACTATTTAGTTGTGTAAACCGGACAAATGACGTCGATGTTCACAACCTTTTCCAGGGTGGGAGAGTGAAACACTATCGATTTCTCCTTTGCAGGAGGATTAAGAAATGCGTTTGCCTTTCTCAAGAGAGCAGCCTTGGAATGACTTCAGTGTAAATATGAAATACTTGTGTGTGTGTGTGTGTGTGTGTAAGAGTGAGAGAGATGTATTGACAGAGAGAGAGCGAGAGAGAGAGAGAGCGAGAGAGAGAGGTGTGATTGCTGCCTGGAAGTCTGGCAGTGACATTTGGGTGCTTTCTCTCTGACATTTCAGCAGTCAAACAAACAAGGTCCAATCTGTCAAGAGCCATAGACCGGCATGGAGAGATACCTGACTTGATAAAACTGTAAGTAAAAAGAATCCCATCCACAAAACAACAGCTAGCTTGTTGGATACATAAAGTAGTAGCAGTCTAGTATTAGAGCGTTTACATTCAAAGAAGTTCAATAAATCAGACTCACACCCTCATAAAATATGTTAGTTGTTTATTTTGGTAAAGGTTATGATCTTTCCAACCCGTGTTGCTGCCACTAAGCAAATGATGTCGGCAAACATTGACCTGTGATCGACTGACCAACTGTGAAACCTGTGATACCCACTTGGAATGAAATAGTCCTGCTAATTGGATGGCCTGGATGTATTTTATCGAAAAGTCTCTACTTCTACCAAAAAAACCCCCAAAAAAAACAACCCCATACAAGCTAGGTCAAAACATACAAGCCAGGTCAAATGTATAATTTGATTCACTCATCCATTTGATCTAACACTTTCTCCATAATTTTTGGCTCTTTGCTCTCAATTCCTCTTTCCTTTTCACTCTCCCTGATCTCTTCTTTGCTTGTTTTTTTTCACCTCAGTCTGTTCATTGTCTGTTTTCTCTACATGTTTTTTTTTTTTTTTGCCTTTTACATTCTTCTGCACTGCATTCAGCCTCTTCTCCATTTTTTCACCAATTATCTGTCCGATTCTGCCTATTGTTATTCTGTACAGGAATAGTGACTGCAATCCAAGGACAGCTTGTTTTGTAAGCCCACAAGAAACAAAAGTCCATGACAAAGTCTAAGAACACCGTGTGGTGTGGGTGAGAACGATGTCTGAGGAAAATACCTGCAGTAATTACAGCTAGAGCCTGGATGGGAGGTTTAAACCTGTGCTATTGGTTCCTCGGCTTCGGCATCAGAAATATAGGGCTGTTACAAAACTTCTCTGCCTTCCTTGATATCGTCATGAGTCTAGATAGTAGGCTGGTGACAGTGCAGATAAGTTGTAGTTGGTGCCCTGTATTTTTCTGCCTCTCTGATGCTGTCTTATTACCAGCTCCATATCCCAGAGGAAGAGCCCTTTCTACCTGTGATCTCCCACTGCTGACACTATCTGCTCAGTGTCTCTGCTGATGCCATGCAAAATGACAGCCCAAAGTCTTCTGTTCCAGTGCCAGATAACAGTGCACGGGGCCCATAGAGCTGAAAATACCAAATCACATTCTGCTAATACCCTTAGCGGTGACAGCCTCCGTCTTAGTTCACTTGAAATCCGCTGCGGCAGAAATACCATGGGATGTCCTACTCTAGTGGCATTACAAGCTTGCATGGAAAACTCTTTTATTGAGTTTGCATTGGGGTGAACGGCCACCAAAGAAAGACACAAAATAGGATGTACAAGCAGTGATAGTCATACTGGGGCAGCTTTTGCTTGAATTTAGCAGTTTCTCTCTGATTCCAGACTAATGATATCAGTGTCCAATTTTGACCCAAGGATTTTTAATTTGTAGCTGTCAGTCAACTTGACATCAAAGTTCTCTGTTCTCTTTTCAATTTTACATTATTTGCAAAGTTTTGCTGCAAATCTGTATCTGGGTTTTAATTAATCCTGCCCAGGGAATACATTTCTCAATCTCAAGAGAAAAAGGGGCAATATCTCTTTTTACATGTCATTGTGTCATCTCATATTAAATCTGCCAAACCTCCTTAGGAAAAAAATGACCAATATAAATTAGAAGATGTATGAACCATATTGGAGACTATCAAATGAGAATTATCTAGGAACAATATGGAGTTTGCATAGTGCAAATGTGTGTTCAGTGAAACTGAATTGTCTCTCATTCCGTATAGTACATTTTTCATTTCAGTTATATTTACTATTCAGTCTACCATTGCCATCCAGTCATTTTGAACTGTGCCAAAAAGACAGATTGTTCGAGCTGAATTGAATAGTGATTGAACCTCCTAACTGAAAATGGGGATGACGACTGGCCTGAGTAAATTTTACTCCCCAGAGGCTGGTTCCAGGAAAAATAAAAGCATCTAATATTCATAACAAAATACTGATTATAAAATATACATTCCACCTCAAATATTATTGTTTTGTTGGAAACAAAACAAAACAAAACAAAACATCATTTTAATCTGAGTAGTTAATAACCTTTCTAAAAAATGAAAACATATCTTAAGTTAGACCCTGCATAGCTAAATTATAAATGTTCTATGAGTGAACCGCAAATGTTGCCACTCCTAGTATTTACTTACTCCTCAATATTATGTTGACCCATACAGTTCTTTATATTCAGTCAGACTCTCTCTACTGTGTGTGTGGTTTCCAGGGTGATTTTCTTTGATCTGCTATGTTTAGTCTGGGATATCAAATTCTGTGACATTACCATGCTTTTCATAGACTTTCCTTTTAATGACTATTTCATTGATGGTAAACCATTAAATATGTATGAATAGCTGCATTGAAAAGAATGACTCACAGTCATACTGTAGATTACAAGCTGTCAGTCTTTCATCTGAGTCTGTGTGGTTGTCAAAACACACAAAGGTTTTAAAAACCACAATACAAAACACACACACGCACACGCACATGCACACACACACACGCACGCATGCACGCACAAACACAAACAAACAATACCACAAGTGCTGTCATCTTCATACAAGGACACATTCTCTAGGCTGTTTGGTATTTCTGGTGCAAACCTCTCAAGACATTAAGGAGTAAAATGTTAACTCATGTTGGGTGGATGGATTTTCACACTAGGCAAATTCTGCCAGAGAGGTTTCACACAGAGACATTGTCTTATGATTCACACATATCAAAGGGACACACACACGAACACACACACACACAGAAATAAACACAGACCTAGGGAACACTGCACATTGTTGGAAGTAGAGTACTGCTGGCATGGGGCTCTCTGTATACTATTCTGTATTCAGTGGGTGCCTATGGTTTGGATATAACTCATTTCTGAAAGCAAGAGCCTGACACCCTGCTGCGTCTCCTATTGGCTTACTTTTGTTTTTGTTTTTCTGCTGCTCTAATATTGTTTTCCCCGGCTCTCTCACTTGAGAGCAATCTGCCTGAATTTACTGCAGCTGTAATGCTATTTTCCCCAGGAAAGGTGACCTCCACTCGACCAGGTGTGGCCAATCTGTCACAGTTCCTCTGCTCCCTCCATTCCTACTGCTAATGATAACCGTTCTTCACTGTGTATATATCATCATGCTTGTTGCTGACTTTTTGCAACTAAAGGAATATTTTGAGCTCAAGTGTGTTAATGAGGGTTATAAATAGCTGTTTCTTTTGTGAATATTTCTGACATCACTTCAGTTATAGCTCATGCAGAGCTTCGTAAATACTCGCTTCCAATTAGCTCCTCTGCCTTGAGAAGAATTAAGTGGATGATAATGTGATAATTGAGGTCAAAAGTATATGTCATCAGGTTCATCATACTACCAAAAAGACTGCGTATTACAGTATATGTGCTCCAGGTCTATCAAATTTCACTGTTTCAACTATGTGATCTTCATGCTGCTAAATAAGAAAAAATAATGATTTTAGTTTAAGTAGCTTTCAATACAGATTTTGGAATTGCGATGGAAATGCACATGAATAAGACTGACTTTTACATCAAAATGAGGCAAGACAGTGACTCAGAATGCATATTATCCCATTGCAATGCAAAGAGAATAGACTTGTGACAAAGTTGGGAGATAAGAGCTTATAAAAATGTGAAACATGTTCAGCAAAGCGTCCACTTGGCAATTTTAAATCAGATATGTAAAAGGTGCAGGTGTTTTTAATTTCTTTTTCTCCCAATGCAACTGACATTGGTGTGTGGGTAGCGTAGTGTACATTTTTAATGCCAGTCACCCCGGCTAGATGAAGACCACTTATCTTTGTAGTTAGAGCAGTAGTAGCACTCTGCTCTTACTGTTGCTAAATTAAACAGAGAGGGTGAGAGAGAGAAAGAGAGAGAGAAACAGAGCAGGAGAGATTAAATTTGAACAAGAGCTTGAATGAGATGGAGTGAAATTCTCAGAACATGGGACTGACTGACTGGCAATCTCTTTGTTGTGCTCTAGAACAAGGGCTTTTTTTCCCCCCCACTGAGCGATAAGCATATGAGAATCTCTACATTTTTGATCATCAAAACAGCAAACACCAACTGTGCAAAAGTAAGCAAACACACATTGGGGTGAGTGAGACTGCATGGAAGGAGTACCATCTGGGGTAGGCTGACACTCTGGTTGACTCTTCTCTCATGGTGCTGTTTGCACATACTCAAGTGAAGAAGATATGGACTTCGTTTTTGCGGTTTACTGCGGGTCACCATTTCAGGCTACCACTAAAGCATACTCTCATTAATGGCATTCAGGAGCAGCAGGGAGTTTGAGTTGTGAGAAACATGCATTGGGAAACAGAAACCAAAAAGCAACTTTTTTCACTTGTATTGCAAATTAATGGCTGTGTACACTCGCTACAGTTAGATGTTATTCAGGTATTCAGGCACTGGGTCAACATTAACAAATAATGAATTCAGAAAGAGGCTGCAAAGTGACTCACACTCCCTTGTGGACAGGTAGGGTTGTGCTGAGTAAGGTACCGTGCACCATTGGAGAGACTCATAGCTCGGGGCCCAGAGATCTATAACGAGCCTTGGTTACCATACATCTGATCTGGGAAGGACTGGGGGGCCCTGCTGTGTAGAACGGTCCACTCCATTAATATCACGGGAGCTGTAAAGCTGTCAATGCCACTCCATGCTCTTCCCCCATAAAGCTGATTTGTGGTGTCTCCCATCCGCCAGCCCTCAGTCTCCCTAATGATGGTGAGATCCATCACACTCATTTAATCAGAGCTGAAAGGAAAGCAAAGAAGATGGATGAGGCCATTGTGTGCCTCAAGAGGTACTTTATGAAGTCACTCACCCACCCCATCCCCCACCATCCAAAATCTAGATGAAAATATAATCACTAATTTAGCGCAGTGGATGTTTTTTTTTTCTTTTTTTTGTTCTATCATGCCCCTCTACAGCTGAAGTGCTGCTAGTGAGAGTGCTTAGCACTAACAACATACACTCCAGAATTTACTGTGCCATTTGATGCAATGTCGATTTTCCAAGATTAGTTGGGGACATGAAACAGCGAGGATAAGAGAGAAAGTGGGAAGGAGAGTGAGAGAGAAAGAGACAGAGAGGGAAAAAAACAGAAAATATATCCCCATGACTAGCAGTCAGTCACCCACAGCTGATGTATAATGCATGCGCAGTGAGCACTGGCTTCTTTTGTTATGTGCATTATCGAGCAAGCTGTCTCCAATGAACATGGCCGGTCTTTCCCCACATCAAGTCTGATAGCACCAGGAAGTGCACGGGGGCAGATGTGTGATAGAACAAGCAGGACGAGGTGGTGGACTTGTGACCGCGGACGGCCTGGGAGTTCACTGTGCAGTCAGCCGTGCTATGGAAAGGAGAAGTATGGAAATAAGCAAGTAATTCTCCCTCTCAGTCTGTTCATGTCTGGACATGAATAATAAGGACAGCCTCTGTCATGGGACCTGTCTTTGCACTCAGATGCACTGTGGCAAGAAAGGAAAAAGAGCAAGAGCAAGGGGTAATGGTGAGTGGAAGAAAAACAAGCAGATGAAAACAACAAGTGGGCAAAAAAAAAGAATCCAAAATTAAAGTGAGGATGACGCGAGGTTATTCGACTCTTTCAGTCCATTTACTACGAAGGAGTTTTTGCTGTTTCTTCCCTCTCTCTCTTATCCTCAAACCACGGCCATTTCAGAGGCACTGCTGCAATTGACTTTCACCTGTTCATGAGTGCAGCCAATTCCACACCATCAATGGAGGCGGCTGTGCTGTGTATGGACAGCAATTCAGCAGAAAGTTGACAATGTTATTCCTTTGCCTAAAGCTTTTGAACCATATCCCTTTGTGCACAGGCAGCCACTAAACCCTCTGTAGGTGTGTGTGTGTGTGTGTGTGTGTGTGTGTGTGTGTGTGTGTGTGTGTGTGTGTGTGTGTGTGTTTGTGTGTTGGGGTTGGAGGGGGGGTAGGGGGGGCTTCCAAGACAGTGGGACAAATAGCTACCCAACAAATAGCTGACTCTGTAGTCCTCCAGGCAAAATGAGGTTACTTCTCCAGTGAAGCTGCCCAATAAACTCTGCAATGAGGTTAGGGTCACGGCTAGACAGGACTCACAGCTTATCACTTTATGTATGTGTGACTGTATGTGTATGTGTGTGTGTGTGTGTATCTGTGATTCAGTGTATGTGCTTGGCTGAGTGAGTATGCATCAGTGAGTGTGCAAGCCTCATGTAAGAAAAAGGAGAGATAGAGACAGAGATGGAAAGACAGAGAGAGAGGAGAGAGGCAGAATATGAGAGGGGAAAAACAGAAAGACACACAGAATGAGAAGCCTACCTCTGCTGTTTGAGGGAGTTTAGCCCCGTGGGACAGCCCATGCCACCATATTAGATTTTCTGCCTTATTGCTTCAGCCAAACTCTCTGGCCTCAGGTCACTTTCCTGTATCAGGGACACACATTACTCCAATCTCCCCAAACCTCACAGATATGTTGATCCAAGGCCAGGGCTTTTATTTCAGCCAGAGACCCTCTTGAGGTCCACCACAGGTTAATTCAACTCAAACAATGTTAACAGTGAACATGTCAATATTGAAGATATTAGCCTCAGTAATAGGGCCTATGTCAATAGGCAGAGGTCTTGAGAGAGCAGGAGGATTCATCTTAATAGAGAGCTGCATCAGCAGCCACATCAATACTCATTTAGTTAATAAATGATGAAGGGCCTTTTACCAGAGAAGCCTCCTTCGCCCTCTCATATACTCATTAATGTCAGTTTCTACGGGCATGGGGTGGGTGGAGGCTATGTAAATGATGAGGGAGGGGAGCTGTGAACTGCCGGTGCTAAGACTGATGAGGTGTCAGTGGTATCATGTCCAATTCCTGACATTGTTGGCAGATGAACAAAAAAAAAACCCACCCAGCAGTGAAAAAATCAATATAAATACCAAGAAAGGGAGATATTTTCTCTCAAAATCCCTCTGCCTTCATCTCTCCCATTTGCTTCCTCTCTCCCAGTGCTATCTACCTAACCTTGAGTGATTAATGAAATGTGATTCATCCACAACAATACACACACAATACAATATCCCCCCACCCCACACACACACACACCCCAGCATTGCTACCCCCTCTAGTATTGTACTGTAGATGAAATGACAAATTGAACTGAGGATGTAATAGTGCGGTTTCATGGTGCCGTATGTATATCTTTTAAGACACAATCCTTTCCCAGACACACAAGCTTTTGCACATGATAAGATGAAGTACGCTCATGGTATAAACAAACCTATTGTTCAGATGACCTTCAACCCCACAGCTCATAGGCACAAGGCCAACACACGGTCCAGTGTAAATGACACGGATCAACTCCTCCTCACAAGCAACAGCGTGCTACGGATGAGGAGAGGGCTCTGAAGGTGATTTGCGATGCCTGGAAACAAATGATGAAATAATGATCACATACTGTATGAGCCATCCATCATGTCCTTGGCATGGCTCAGCACATGCTGATGTGTAAGAATCTTCCTAATCTCCCTCATGCAAATTCATATAGGCTAATGTGCTGTACGGTGCTCCTCTCTCTCACACTCGCACACGCACACACATACACACACACCTGGGTCCCATGGACAGCTCTTTTCATATCTATCTATGCCAATTTGTATTCAGGAATCAGGATCTGCAGCAGCCTCTGCCACATTACTGAGACCCGCTCAACTTTTTCAGTGTAGCTACTCTCTGCAATGCCAAAAAGAGGAACCATCTACATTATCTTTGTTCCCTGCTTGAAGTCCATGTGCTGGATGATTTGGATTTTGAATAGATAAAAAGAAGCAGGGGAAGGGCATACTTTAAAATCCATTACCTTTCGCCATTCTATCATTCTTTTAAATAGGGTACCATGACAACCCAAGTACAGATCTGGTTGAACTTTGTATGATATATTTTTTGGGGGGAGGATAATGTCAGACTTTTAGCAATCCCATCTTCTTGCTCAGCCAGCCAGCCAGCTGCCAATACCATGCCGAGAAGCTGAGGGGACGAAGGAGACGCTGAGTATGAAAGAAGGAAAGAGATTCCTGTTGCAAATTAAATGGAGATGAATGTTCTCTCAAAACAGAGCAAGTATTTGCCAAAAAGAGTGAGGATGTTGCTGAGTCATGCAAAGGGAAAAAAAAACAATGTGAGACTGCTGTTGAAGCAGTATCAGGTTTATTATAATCATCCCAGAGACCACTAGCAAACTTTTCCCACTTTAATGGACAGATTAAAATGTCACTAATGTCTAAATTCATGGATGGAGTTACCAGAAAGATTTAAACTATAACCTTTTGTGACTCTTTTTTCATCAGAATAGACTAAATTCTCTTTTTCATGCCAAAAACAAAACTCATTTCTCTAATTCTCTCTCTTGCCACATTGAAAGCCCACTGACCTTCTCCTTCTTGGTGCAGTATGGGGAGCTTTTTGTAATTTAAAGCCAACTATAGTGACCTTCCTTAGAAATAAGCTTTGACACAAGGGCCAGGAGGAAGACCCAGAAAATAGTGGGGGACCTCCAACTGTGCCTGCTTCACAAGTCTGCTTGTCCAGTACAGGCTCAGCGCAAACAACTGCAATAAATATAATCAACCAGGTGAAACCGCTATGACTCCGCTACCCCCCTGAGTAACTAACCTATGTCCTAGCTACAACTTCTTAGAAATGTTTGTTCTTTCTGTAATTGTGTACTGTATTGTGTGCCTAATTTGAGCTGCACAAAGAAAATGTCCATTAGTTTCAGGCTAGATTTGTAAATACGAGTGTCTCCCAAAACAAAAATCAAAGGAGGCAAGACTTGACAAGAGACAAATTCTACAGCTGTTTCAAAACTGCCTCAGGTTTTTTTTCTTCATGATGATAATCTTCACAGCAAAAAAACAAGAGCTCCTGTAAAACAAATACCATAGTTCCATTATGAAGAACAAAATTATTCAAGTTCCATCAGCCAGATTCCTGGGAGTCATGAGTGATGCAAGAAAGTGCAATAAAGTGACAAAGTCTCTAGGTTTAATGCGCAAAATCAGCAGTGTGGCTCATCGGAAATTCCTACTATATGGGATCCAAAGGTGTGTGTGTGTGCGCCCTGTGCACAGCTGTGCAATCAAGATGCTGGGAAGTCCATTCAAGAAAGGAGAAGTTTTTCCACACACTTATTAGACAGTAATTTCTTCAATTCTATTTTTTATTCATGTTTAATTTGAAAAATGAAGTATCAAGCGTCCCTTTCTTTAACTACTATAGTTTGATTTACCCTTATCTCACATACTGCAATATTGTTTCGGCTATCAATCTACTCAAAATACAGAAGGGATATACTTTGAGCAACAGGACTGTCAATTATATATTCTGTCCTCAACATAAAAACATATTAAACCTGTATTTTTATTTACAAATACAGCCAGAATCCCTTCCAATGCCTTTCAAAATGTACTTTTGATTGAATGAACAAGTTCACTTTTAACACCCATAGTTATTATATTGTAATAACCTTAACCCTCCCAAATTCCAGACTCAGTTCTCCATAAGCTTTATATAGGATCCTGATTGAGGAAAACTTAGATTCACATTGCCAGTGAATCTACATCTCAACAATTTCAAATATGATGAACCAGACCGCTCGAAGACTGCACTCATTATCACACTCACTTCCCCTATGATTTCATCTCCTGCAATCTGGGCTATTTTAATTTGGTTGTATTTTATTTCCCTTGTCATTTCACGCATCTTCTTGTTGCTCTACCATTTTCCAACATATAGTATTCAACTGCCATTTGTGTCTGCTTCTCAGCTTTATTTTTTTGTTGATTTCTTTTGTTTATCTTGAGATGTTTTTATAAGCCCCATGAGTTTTTTAGTTCACCTGCAGAAATTAGTATGAATTGCATCTCTCTTTCTGAGTTAATTAAACTAAACTAAACTAAACTCAACTCAACTAAACTCAGCTCAACTAACCTAAACTTGATATCATAGATTAGAATCTTGCTTCTCGGGAAATTATAGAACATTGTTTATCTGAGACAGAAATTAAACCTCGCTAAAGCAACAACAAGCAGCTTTTTTGTAAAAAAACAACAACAATATTATATATTACATATATATATTGCTGTTGATGCTGCCAACATCGCACATTACGCAAAAGCATGAATTAGCTATAACAAAGCACACAGCTACTCTGCTGTCTGCAAGCTGGTCAACTTCAGTGGGAATTTCAAGCGGCTGTTAGCAAGTGAGCATAGACTTTGCAGCTAGACCTATAGCGATGTCATAAGGGCAAATTTGCAATACTTACTTAAAAAAAAAGTTTCAATGACATCATCCTAATTGTGTTTTTATATACAAGCTCTGACAAGGATGCAGAGGCTATCACTACTACTGGTGATGAGAGGAACTGAGAGGTACAGTCCTGCAAATTGACTCGATTGCTAAGCCTATGATGGGGCAAGCTGCATGAGTAGGGAGTGAGGTTGAGTACAGGCTTTTGTGAAATCACACTGTGCCTATGCAGAGTTTAGTCACTCTTATGCCCACAAACTAAATTTAGTTTTGGTACAAAGTACAAGTGATATACAGAACCCAAAAGGAATGTTAGATGGAAGTTAAAAAGTGTGAATGCTGTTTGCGAGGGACATACATCACTATGCGTTGCTTTTGACAGGATTATGACAGAGCCTGGATGGGACAAAGATGCAATTGCACAGACCACTGCCTTAAAACTGGATCAAATTGACTTTGTTTTCCTGCTCAGGGTATTTCAGCTCATTTCTGGCCTCACTGAAAGTCTCTCCCAGGTCTTACAGAGCGAGACAGTTGACATCATGAGAAAATAGACAGCACCCTGGACGCTCTGAAGTCCACTTGTAGTGACAGAAGATTCCAGAGAATATAACCTCCAACAGATGCAAATGTTGCCGCCATGACTGGGAGGACTTTGAGCAGGGAGTCAACCAGCAAGAAGATCAAGTGGAACCGGGACCCCTGGTTTCCTACTGACACCTGTGCTGTTGATATGCAGACATGAGGAAGCTGTTTTGGTATGATTTTTGGTAGCTGCTCCATAAGCCACTAGGAGAGCTGCTGGAGCTGCTTATCAAAGATGAATTAAAAAGCGTCTTTCTCGCTGTCTACAAGCTGTTGCAACTTATGCTCTCCCACTTATCAGAGAATCGTCAGAGCGATCTTTTTCCTATCTGAAAAGGATTAAAACTTACCTGAGAAACACCTGTTGGCGAGTCTCAATGAATCCTCTATTGTGGAAGTCCTGAAGTCTAGTGGGCAAGTACACTATATCAGGAGGTCACAGAGCATTTTGCTTCCTTGGAGAGGAGATTTGCCTTCCTCCTCAAACAGGGTAGGTCAAATGTTTTCCTTCTGCAAATCTCTTTCTCGTTTTGTTGCACACACACGCACACTCTCTCTCTCTCTCTCACACACACACACACACACACACACACAGTAGTGTTGTAGTCGAGACCACCTAAACCGAGACCGAGTCAAGACCAAGACCAGAGAGTATCAAGTCCGAGTCAAGACCAAGACTTTGAGGGGGCGAGACCGAGTCAAGACCAAGACCGAAGGGGGGCGAGACCGAGTCAAGACCGAGACCGGACCAGTCCGAGTCCATTTTCAAGACCATGTAATCAGAGTGATGGCTCAACATTTACACCATTTCTCTGCTAAAATTCAAAAAGAAAGAAAGCATTATTTAGGAATTTAAGTAAAATACAAATGGATGTACAGTATGTACTCAGTGACAGAAGGCAATCCTTTGAAACATTGCAATTCGATTTCACTGACCTTTGTAAAGGCTCAAGACAGTGGGCAGAATGAAACAGAAGTGTTAAAACACTTCACTAAAGGTTCACTAAAACATTCAAAATTATTATCAGGAAAGTGAAACTTAAAATTCCACAATTTACTCGGTATAAACAGTCACCTGATAACACGTCTTCTGCTACACTACAGACTTTAACGGTAACGTTATTACCTTGTGGAATTTAAGCCTAACATTAGTGAAATTATAATTTAACCGATAGCTGTGTCGCAATGCTTTAATGCAGCGCATTGAATTGAACGCGCCATGTGCCTGTATAGAATCGGTGCTTGTTCTTAGAACTGTTTTGCAAAACTCTCTGTGATTTATGTAGGCAAATTGTATCTCATTCTCTCCTCCTCAGCCACACATGGTGCTCTCTCCCCCTGTATCCTGCGTTCTCTGTCTTGGCGCAGCTCAGAGGGGGGTGAGTGAGGGTTATCGGTTGCAATTTGAAGGGGAAAGTTTTATATCCAATCACAGTAAAAAATAAATAAATCAGACAATGCACCGGCAGGTAGTGATGTTACTGCACTTGTGGTCTCGACTGGTCTTGAAATAAAATTCCGAGTCCTCTTTGTCCGAGACCGAGTCAAGACCGAGTAAAAATGCAGTCGAGTCCGAGACGAGACCGAGACCATCACAATGTGGTCTTAAGACCGGTCTCGAGACCAAGACCGATCTCGAGTACTACAACACTAACACACAGACACGCACACATGCACCCAGCATCCAGAGGTGCAAATGAATTCAGAATTTTCACAAGGCAGTTGTTTCTGCAAATAGTTTGGTAACCTGTGTCTAATAACTTATCGCAATTATCAAATAATAATAACATATTGTCAGCCATTAGTCATTGCTCCACATTGTCCCTAGAAATTCAGTCGATTTAAGCAGTTTTGGGCATTTGGCGGCGTTAGGGATTAGTGAATTGATGCCCCTGCCTGGGTTTGCATTTAATCATCAGCTTGGAAACAGCTAATGATTAAACAGATGATATATTTTTTTTATATAACTGATCGGCAATCCAAGTTCACAAAGGTAATTGTCCTCATTTGTGCTGTAAGGTCTGTAACCAGCTAATATGTGCAATATTCCTTTGGTTTTTTTTTTAATATTTATAATTTTTAGTTTTTTATTCATCAATATTCCTTTGTGATATTGATTCAAAAGCTTGTCTTCATCACTTTCCCTGTGCTTAAATAAAATAGTTGTATAGTTGTAAATAAAATAATATAGTTGTAAATAGTTAAATCACGTTAATTACGTCACATGTAAAGCTTTTTAAAACAAAATGTGGTCTTGGCTTTGACTACAATGTAGTCCTTAGTATTGCCTGTTTTAGTTTGTTCAGTTAGTTACAGATATCTTTATTTTCACATGAGATACACGACATTTCACGTGAGATATATGTAGGCAATTTTAATCGATGACTAGACCAAGACCACCAGACAGTAGCTTGTGTTATCATGTCCATGCGTCATTAACGTGAACTGCAATTGCAATCAATGAGTATTGTCTCACAGTATGTTTTACATATAACTAGTGTGTTGGCCAAAAAACAATAACATTATTTTTCCAAATAGACTGTATAGGTTATGTCCATTGCCACGTGTAGCCAAAAGTGGCATTATTAAATATTGAACACACAGAAAAATATGACCTCTAAAGTTATGTAGAGAGTAACTTTGTATGAAGCACAGAGAACCAAGAGTGTATAGCACCTATTATTGTGCAGTGTTGTTGCTTGTGCTTTGTCACCATGCACCACTGGAGTCCCAAGGACAAGAAAAGCAAAGGTTGATATCAATCTACTACTAAATGTCTAAACCTTGCAAGCATGTATTCAGAATTATGATCAAACTGTTGCATTAGAGCTGTCCAATTATACTGTAGGCTACTACATAAATTTGATGTACATCTTCCAGCCAATCAGAATCAATTGTTTTCCAAGGCCATATTACAAAATTATCGGAAAACAATTATCTGATGTTGGGCTATGAGTCCTGTGATGGCTTGCATGCAAATTCTAAAGAAATTTAGGATGGCCTTTTTGTCAGATTAGCATATTATGTCAGCTAGATTGTGACCCCAGCAAGTTGTGACATTTCGTAATGACCCTGAGGCATTACACATGGTGTGAACAGATGTCAAAGACACACTTCTAAGGCTAAATGTTTCCCTCAACATGAAATGCAAAAGTTCTAATATCACAGATGCAAAGTTGCCTGCAAAAATAAATGTCATCTGTTTCGCCAACACTTGTGTAGACTGTAGACTGTGTAGACTAAAATAGATTCACATGCCAACACATGGTCTCACCTGTCAACATGTCAAAGTTTTGACAAAACTAGACACTGTTGACAATCAAACACATACTGTACATACACAGATACAAGCACATACACGCACACATACAGATGTGACAGACAGTGACTCAAAATAAATTCTTTGAAGTGCCTGAAATTAAGTTTGAGAAGAGGCCCACTAAGCTGATGATCGTGAAATAGAAGAAGAAAGTTCAAAATGTTAAAGATGAATCACAAAGGACAGAACAATAGAGATGGAGGAAGACAGAAATCTGAAGATAAAAGCTAAGATTAAAGCGCTCTATTGAAGACAGACACTTTCCCTCCCTCTAAGAAAGGTGAAACCACCTCATTGATCTCTTTCCTTCCCCTCGACCGTGTTTGTATGTTGATTAAATGAAAAAATTATCTCCATCACTCCCATGGTGCTCAGGCAAGGAGGTCAGGCAAAATTCCTTCTGCTTTGCTTCTCATTTCTCTTTAAGTGTGTTTTCTGATCCTGGGGCAAAAACTTTGGGTAGAGTTTGGGTAGGGCAAGAAACTGTAGGAAAACCCAGGTGTAATGTGATCTGACTGCTGTGCTTGAGCTTCACTGGCCTTCATGTATTTTGGATGATTCCACATAGAGTGTGGCACAGACAGGCTGTGTGATTTAAGAGATCGGCACAGTGCCTCGCATGGGCCATGGCCAGGACCATGGTGGAATGTCGAAGCCCTTTGGTGTCAACATGGAGGACACATGGAACAGATCTGAGAGAGAGAGAGAGAGAGAGAGAGAGAGAGAGAGAGAGGGCTGCAATTTAAGTCCAACTTTGTTAAACATATATGGAAATGGATTAGCAGAGCAGTTGGATGAGTCGACAGCCCCTGGTTTTACACTACTAGACACCACGGTCAGATATTTATAGTATGCAGATGATCTAATTATCCAGTCAAAAACCAAGGATGGTCATCAGCTTAACCTTAATATCTTATAAGATTACTGTTGAAATTGGGCATTGGCAATAAACATGCAAAAAAACACATATTATGATCTTTCAAAAAAGACCCAGATCTCAGGGGAAAACATATATTTTTATATTGAACAGCACCCCTTATTGAGCCCCAAAAATATGCAAATTTAAGCCTCACCATATCTGCAACAGGAAGCTTCAGTGAAGCTGTAGAAGGTTTAAAGGAAAAAGCAAGGAGGATTCTATATGCCATCAGAAAGAAACTTTCAAATATAGACATTCCTGTAAGGATTTGGTTGAAAAAAAAATTCTATAGTGTAATTCAACCTATCGTTTTCTATGGGAGTGAAGTTTGCAGCCCTCTACACAACCTTGACCACCATCTATTGGATGAGAAACCAGTTGAGAAAGAAATTTGCAGAAATTTGTTGCAGGAGCAAAGAAAAAAACTAAGTACTATATGTAGAGCAGAACTTGGCAGGTTCCCTTTAAACCCGGCAGTTAAAAAGAGAGTTGTGGATGAATGTGAACCAAAGTCCCAAAGACTCCAATCAAATCACTGCTGACCCAAGAGCTGAACTTGGAAAAGAGTCAAGTCAGTCAGTCAATGCTTTATCCAAACAAAACCCTGATGTAATAAACCAAATTATGAAGCAAGAAAAAAAATAACCATTGGCATGAACAAACTAAAACTCAAAGCAGACTGAATTGTAATCTGGTCCCAAAATAGAGAATTTAATTTGGCTGTTCATCTCCTCTCTGTCATAGATGTTAAGCCATAGAGGAACATGCATGTGGTCGCTGTTGGGGGAGGTTGAGACAGAGATACAAATTGTGAATAGAATGCCAGAATTCCTTCACCTTAATGATGAGGAAAATTCAAAATGTTCATGGGTGAAGCAGAAACAGCCGCTCTCGCAGCCAAATATATCTCAGACTGCCACAAAAAGAGAGGCGATACTGAGTGACGGCATTCTGAGTGCATACGGATGTCTTACTTTTGATCTAGCTCATTTATCTCTTATTCTTTTTCTTTTTGTAATCACTTAAGTCATTTGGTTTTTTTTTATATACACAAACACTAGCTGCATCCACTTTAGCTACAGATTCTCACTCTGCAGTGGAGGTTCTGGGTATAAGAGCTGAGTATGCAGCAACCCAGATCCACTATTGACATAGACACAAACACACACACACACACACGCGCACGCTCTCGCGCACACACACACACACACACATACAAAAGGAAGAGAAAGAATTAATTGCAATTGAAGCTTTGGCAATATTGTTAATTTTAACATTCATGCCAATAAAGCATATTGAATTGGGAGAGAGAGAGAGAGAGAGAGAGAGAGAGAGGGAGAGAGAGAGATATATAGAGACAGACAGAGAGAGAGAGCAAAGACAAAGGGGAACCCATTAATGTCCCATTTGCTACGAACAGTAACATATTCAAATGTTACTCATAATCAATTAGGCGTGAGCCTAATCTACTGTGCTAAATCTTTAATTCATCGTTTTATAAAGGAATTAACTTGTAATCACTGTGAGCATAAATCAGACCAGAGATGCAGAGCAGAGAGACATTTCACATGCCGAATATTGGGTGATTGAAGTGATTGGAGTAATGTGAAATCACACATTGGAAAGAGTCGAAGTCGCTCTCGCAACAAGACCTTCAAGAGGAATAAAATGGCCTTTTGAATTTGTTATTAGTTGTGGTAAATGTCAGTCAATAGAGTGTGCTTTATTTCAGTCACAGAGTAGAAATACTTAAATTGCTGAGTGCACTTTAACTGATCCCCTTTCTCTCTTAAGTGTAATCAGAGAAAGACTCTCAGTATTGTGACAATCTGTCAGATTAGCCTTCCATTCTACTAAAGAAAGACCAAAGAGGGAACATCTGCAATTGTGGAAATCAAAGACGAATAAACAAAAAAACAAGAGAACAATTCCAATCAAATGAGGAGGTAATTTAACTTCTTTTCAGGTCCCTGATTTGCATCTGATTCCCCTGCAAACATTTAGCGTAATACAGTAAGTCAAAACTTAAAAAAAAAATGTCTCATGTCCTAGCTCTCCTGACTATGTGAGGTAAAAGCAGCATGAAACACTTCAAAATAACATATCAAAGTAAACAAGGTTGTTGATACAAAAAGTGGAGCTTTTGTCTCAGTTGTTCACAGCCATTAGTGTTGTTGTTATTATTATTGTTAGTGTGTATGTGCATGTGAAAGAGAGAAAGAGAATGAATAAGAAAGTGAATAAGCGACACAGAGAGAAAGAGGGAGAGAGAAAGAGAGGGGCACATGTGGACAGAGAGTATATACACATGAAACTATGAGCTTGGAGGGTGCATAGATGAAACTGTACACATATGTACACTGCAGCAGCACTTATACAGAAATTTGTCACTTAAACAGCAGCAGCAGAGTCTTATATTGGGGCTGAGCTGGCTGTTGTTATAATGGCGTTTAGTTGAACTGTGGGGGAATGAGCCAAGAGTTACAAGGTGCTAGTATAAAGATTGTATGTGTCAACTTGAAGCGTTTGTGAGGCTTGTAAAGTACAAAGAACCCATCTCTGGTGCCGAGTTCACAACACAGTTTTCTCCCTTGTGCTACTTTAATGTGTCCCGGCTGAGGCTGTATCCCACCATATGTCCACAGTTGAGAAGGTTGAATGCGTTGGGGAGAGAAAGGTAAAGATGGAATGCAAACTGGGCAAGCAAAATATGAACCAATGAGTCACCAGAACTCAGTCCCCCGCCACAGAGTGAGAAAAGTTCAGTATAAGGGGGGGAGGGGGGGTGGTGGTTAATTCTCCTTACTCTGTTAGCAGCCAGCAGCCAATACACAATGAATTTAAACACTACAATGAATCATCGGCACATCATTTATAGCATAAGCTGTCAAAAGCAAAGAGGAACTTGGAACTCCAAGCACGTGCACAGCTAGTTAACGTCTCCAGCGTTTACCATACTGTGATGGCTGCCAGCAAATTATTGCGCACATAAGCAAAAGCCACTCACATTGATAAAGCTTCTTTTTCAGCAGGAAAATTGTGAGCAGAGACACAAGTGTAGTTAATGAGATCATTCGGTCATCAGATCCGATGGGTTTGTCACAGAAAGTGATTTCTGGTGAGTGTTGATGTCGTAAGCTGTTTGCCGTTGGCTATAACAACATAACATATGCTGTAGCAATGCCCAAAAGCAATGCAAAACTAATAGAAACTGAAGTAGCTTAGCGTAGTTCAGTCTCATTTCCCTGTCATTTAAGTCAGCTCCTCACCCTTTTTAAAGTAAACATTTTGCATATATCACACTTAATCATGGACTGACACATTTTGCACCCTGTAGGCCATGTATCAATCATAATGGATGACACATGCTTTCTGCTATGGGCTATATGTAACAATTTACCCTTTGTTCAGTTCATTCAAAGCAGATGATGTAGATGATGACAAACATGCAGCCTTGGATCTGTTTGATAACACCTTACTGCTATTACCCCAGGTAAAGTGATGACTTAGATCCACTTAACATTATAATCAGCATAAAAAAAAATAAAACCTCAGATCTTCACTGAAGCTTGAATCCTCATCTGGAAACTTAATTCTGGAATATTTGGGTTGATTAGCTCTGTGTGTGTGTGTATCTGTGTCCATAAATAAAGCAGTAGCAAGCAAAACATAAAAAGAAAGCATCCACAACAATAGGAGAATATTGCAGGACTCCATGGCTAAGTATTTCTTGTTGAGTTGGAGAGTCTCCAACTACACTGCTTTTCAACATTTCTTTGGTGAGTCGAGGTTGAATGCACAGAATACACACCTGTACACGCACTTGATCTCCATTGTCGACTGCAATCCAACAACACAAGGCTGCGCCCATCTATAGTCTCCAATATCCGATTACCAAAATATATGGACCTTTGCTTCAATTCATCCCTTGTATCCCAAAGCAGCAGTGAAAGCCCTTTGTGTAATTTCAATAAAAGCCTGCTGGCTGAAACCATACTTTCCTCCCAATGTCCCTCCATCACAGGCTCTCACGGGGGTCTGCTTAGTTATTAGCCGCTGTTCCATATTTGTGTGGTGTCACCAGTAATAAGCAGGTTCCAGGTTACCTGTGCCTGTGTCTGTCAGACAGAATATTGGATCCACAGCTCACACAAGGCCCCGCTGGGACCTTCTACCTGCCAGCAGCATCAATTAGCCTAACGTACAATAACGCCACATGCCACAGGCGGAGAAGGGGCTCCTGGGTAGGAGCCCACAGACACCACTGCCTGGCCTGGGACATTTTCACACACATCTCCTTAAAGGATAGAACCAGCGTCATTTTATATCTTTGCTATCACCATTAATGCCTATGAAGAGTCTAAGCCCATTGATGTATTTGCCACAGTCAGAAGCTACTACTGACTGTTCTACTGCAGGCTTGCCTTACCTCCGGAAATCATAGGCCCATTATTTAAAAAAAATCCATTAAAAACAGCTGAGAGACACACTGCTACCTTGACTAACATAATCCATCATTTTAAATTATACGACTATTGTAATTTTTCCTAACATGAGTGCCACGCGGAAAATACTGCATTTCATGGGGACTATCTTCACTTTTTCCATTAGGGTGCACTGTTACGTACTTCTGATGGCAGTGAAGAGGAAAAACTAAACTTAAGGCAGAGTGGGAGTCTATGTGGAGAGGCGCAATGATCTCTTCACATTCAGTGTTGGCAGAATGGAACTACTTTTGACAGGATTGCAGCTGCAATGATTGTGGTGTTATAAAAGCATATTAGGAAAAAATACAGTAGTCGTGCAATTTAAAATGATGGATTACATTAGTCAAGGCAGCAGTGTGTCTTTGCAAGCTGTTTTTAATAGATTTTTTGAAAACAATGGGAGCCTATGACTTCTGGAGTAACCTGCAGTAAAACAGAAAGTAATAGTTTCTGACTGCGGTAAATACATTGGTGGGTTTAGACTCTTCATAGGCATTGATGGCGATAGGAAAAAAAAAGTAAAATCATACTGGTGTTATCCTTATCCTTTAATGGAAGAGAGGGAAAGCTGCGTATTATGATGCACATGCACACATACCAGAGCATGTGAGCAGACTGGAGCAGGAGCAGAGTGACAGTAACGAGGAATCCATTTGAACATTTACCACTCAAGTCCACTCTGGTTCCACTTCAAAATAAACAACTTGCACATCACCATAATAGGCTTCCAGAGGCAGAATGGATTTTGTATACATTTTACAAAAAGACACAGAAGTCAGAAGAAGAAGTTACAGATGTAAGATCAAATTTGGTAAAATAAAAAAATGATGAACAGGAGGAAGGCAAATGTGTCAACAGAAAATAATCTAAAAAGACCTGATGGATGCCATGCAAACATGTCATGACTTGCCATGAAGTGCCATGTAGGACATAGTTCATACTCTTCCTTGTATATACACACATTTTACCTCTCACATACGGGATGCTTACCCATTCAAATGTAGTAAAAACCTTTGATATACACTACTGAATAATTGTGTATTACACTCATATACACCACTGAGAGCCCCACATATACACTAT